>NW_028297524.1:0-14056 GCF_049724085.1 Artemia sp. Qi Xiang Cuo
CTACTGTTGAAATTTTGATTATTATTGCTTAAAACACGCTTAATAGCATTTGGTTAATTCAACTGAAGGCAGTCAATTTCCAACTTAAGATATTTACAATCTAAAACATTGCTTTACATAGAAGATGACAATTGGTTCAAAAATAGTTTATTTTCAAAGTGTTCAAATCATCCCTACTGTTAAACTTTGGATTATTATTGCTTAAAACACGCTTAATAGCATTTGGTTAATTCAACTGAAGGCAGTCAATTTCCAACTTAAGATATTTACAATCTAAAACAACGCTTTACATAGAAGGGGCAATTGGTTCAAAAAATAGTTTATTTTCAAAGTGTTCAAATCATCCACGCTTTTTTGCGGCGCTTTCCTGTCCCACGGCGCATCCTCGCGGCGCATCCCTGCGGCGTTTCTCGGACCCGCACCGCATCCCGCAGCGCTTTCCACAGCTCTTCCCAACTGGCTCCCAGCCCCCTTTACATAATGCCTGTCAAAAGTTGAACTATTTTTCTCTAATTCCAAACAGATTCAGTAAACACATGAGCTTAATTATTGTAACCTATCGCGCGCGAGTTTTCCGATTTCCAAGATTAAACTTCAACAGGTAGGAACCGCTTACTCGGTTTTCCTTCACTAGTATCTGGGCACAATGGCTCAGTGCAAATTAGAACGCTGGTATATGAGAGATGTTTAATATGGAATAAACTCTCTCTTAAAACTATGTGAAAAATAGCATTCGCAGAATTTCAAAGGTACCTAAAACTCTATGTGATAGTGAAGAGATAGCAACAGAGAAAATAGTAAAGATTAGAAAAAAAAGAGCGGTTTCTTTGCAATAAAATACATTTAGATATCTCTGAGGGAGGGCAGAGACAATGATGTTTGGGGGGGGGGGTTAATATATCAGAGAAACACTTTTACAAAATGTTGAAAAATAGTGAAAAGAAAAAAACATTGGAAGAAATAGATTTATATTTCTATAAGATATGTAGGAAAAAAATGCTCACATTTGCATATCCTGGCCGCAATTGGGTGCCAGATGGTCCGGGTCGCGCATGTTGGAGGGCAGACGGGTCGACGTCATTAATTTCTCGCGCAGGTTGGGCTGCGGCTTTTACAGTAGGACCTGTGACTTGTGCAGTCGAGCCAGTGAGGTTCACCATCCTTATGGCCCATTCTCTTTTTGGTTTATGCCCAGACTGTATGGGGGCTGGCACTGATGGGGCTGCCTCACCCTCTCTTGCTCTCTTACTGGGTGGCGGCGACGGGCATTCTTCACAATTTGCCTTAAAAAGAGAAAAAAGTTAGTATCAAAATATTTTCCCCCTTTTTACAGAAAAGAAAGTTCGTATCCTCATCCACATAATTTTGTCTAGAAAAGTATTTATCACTAAGAAAGGCCCCTTACGACAGAATTTTCAGTAAAGCAAAAATTAAAAATATACTAAACTCAGAAATCAAATGCTATTTTAATTAATTAAAAAAGGCTTATTCATAGACATCCCAACCTTACTTTTCATGCAAACACTTTTTTTTCATTTTACAATATTGGCGATAAAAATGAGGCATGTCAACCCCCCCCCTCCCCCTTTCATCAATGTCCTAAATATATTGTTAGTAATTATTTTTGGAAATCATCCCGTTTCACCGATTCCCCAACAAATACAGGTTACGAATCCACAATCTTAATAAACAGTAATCTCTTTTTGCTTAAAACCGTTTTAATTTGATAAAGAGGGAAACAAATCCTTTTTATCGTTTATAGCTTATGTTTAAGTCGCTAACGTTAATAATTAACAAGCATGAAGTGCATTTCTGGGGTGTCAGCGGTTTAAATCTTTCCGGAAAAATGTTTTTAAGTCAAGTAAACGGCGGTGGTGGCTTAAATGGAAACAGTTTATTAATAGCTATTATGGGATAAACAGAAGTTGATTGTCGCTTTTTGATAGGCATACAGAACGAATAAATCTATTGAAAAAAGAGAAATATTTCTATTAGCAAGAATTATACCTGTAAAAACAGTGTGGGGGGGGGGGGTTGAGGGGGTTTAGGTAATAAAAGAACATATTTTATGTTTTCTAGTGACTATAAAGATTGCATGGTGGTTAGGTTTGTGGGGGGAGGGGGTACTTACCTAAATATACTGGAGGGTCACCAAGGAAAATAATTTTATTTTGAAAATAAAAAATGTACTTACATTGCTAATTGTGGCTGCCAAGGCTTCTAATTCATCAATATTATCCATTGTTGTTTGAACTATGTCAAAATACTTTCTGATAATTTAATCACATTGCATGCCCGTTATATACGAAATCTCAAGGTCAAATTATTATGTAAGCAAGCCATCTGATTGGCTGAGAAGGAAACACGTGATCTAACTGTTTCCTGGAAACTCATAACATTTGCATCGAGCAACAACAACACACCTGGAGAAAGAGGTCATTGACCTGTCCCCATTAGACTCAATAATCCATCAAAGTGAGAAAGTTCCTGTTTTTCCATTCTCACTGACAAAAGCCATAAAAACATCCATAATTTACTGTTGACAACCATGAAAAACATCAAATAAATCGACAAACACACATAACCATCCATGAAAACAACCATAAATGTGACGAAATTCCTGTTTTTTCATTCTCACTGACAACAAACAGACATAAATTATTCAAAAAAAAGTTGTATGTGGCAGCAAGGGTGAGGGATCGTGTCAATAGGGGCATCTCTACTGCTGTGGGGGGAGTGTCAGCCTAAAAATAAAAAACAATTTCCAGACTTCTTAACTAGATCGAACAAAATAGCTATCTTAAAATTTTGATTGGATGTGTTTGGGGAAATGATGGTTGTGAGAGGGGTGTTGGTTACCTTCCAATCATTTTCGTCTATTAAAAGGGGATCAAACCCTCCTAATTTCCAATTGAATGAGCAAATTTCATCTAAGTTGAACAAAATAGATTTCTAAAAATTTTGATTGGATGTGTTTGGTAAAATGTTGGGTGTGCGAGGGGCGTTAGTTAACATTCAGTTTTAACTATTAAAAAGGCCCTAGCCATTTCAATTTCCAGTTGAATAAGCCCTTTTGAAGTTTCTACGACAAAGCTTTCAATAAAAACTTTATATTTTTTTATTAAACCCATGTCTTGAGGGCGAGGGGGGTGGGGGGGGAGGCTTTGTAATCCAAGACCTAATTTCCAAAACTTTCAACTACGTTGAATAAAATGGCTATCTAAAACTTTTGATTGGATGTATTTGCGGGAAAGGTGGCGTGAGAGGGGGGTTAGTTGCCCTTCAATCACTTTCGACTATTAAAAAGGGCACTAGCCCTATCAATTTCCAATCGAATGAGCCCTTTTTTAAGTTTCTACGGTAAAAAGCTTTCTGTAAAACCCTTATATGCCCCCAGTGCATACCCTAATACCTTTACCCTGAGGGATGTGGGGATTTTTATAATCTTAGATATAATTACCAGACCTTTCAACTACTTTGAACAAAATGGCCATCTCAAAATTTTGATTGAATGTGTTTTGGGAAATGGTGGTTATTGGAGGGGTGTTAGTTACCTTCCAATCATTTTAGTCTATTAAAAGGGGCACAAGCCCTCCTATTTTCCAATTGAATGAGCAACTTTCAACTACGTTGAACAAAACGGATTTCTAAAAATTTTGATTGGATGTGTTTGGTAAAATGTTGGGTGTGAGAGGAGCGTTAGTTAACATTCACTTTCAACTATTAAAAAAGGCACTAGCCATTTCAATTTCCGATTGAATAAGCCTTTCGAAGTTTCTACGACAAAGCTTTCAATACAAACTTTATATTTTTTTATTAAACCCATGTCTTGAGGGTGAGGGGGGGGGGAGGGGCTATAATCCAAGACCTAATTTCCAAAACTTTCAACTACGTTGAATAAAATGGCTATCTAAAACTTTTGATTGGATTTATTTGCGGGAAAGGTGGGCATGCAAGCGGATTTCCACGTTTCCATGGTAAAAATCTTTCAATAAAAACCCTATATGCCCCCAGTGCATACCTTAATACCTTTACCCTGAGGGATGTGAGGAAATCTTATCCTAGATATAATTTCCAGACCTTTCAACTACTTTGAACAAAATTGCTATCTCAAAATTTTGATTGGATGGGTTTGTGGAAAACGTGGGCTTGAGAGGGGGATTAGTTACCCTCCAAACACTTCCAACAATTAAAAAGAGCACTAGCCTTTTCAATTTCTAATCGAATTAGTCCTTTTTGAAGACGTCAACGCTTTCTATAAAAACCTTATATGCCCCAGGGCATAACTTACAACCCTTGACCTGAGGGCTGTGAAGGGGTTGTCATCCTCAAAGACATAATTTCCAGACCTTTAAACTACGTTGAAAAAAGAGCTATTTTTTGAAGTTTCTGCGACAACACTTTCTATAAAAACCTTATATGCCCCCAGGGCATATTTTACAACTCTTGCCCTGAGGGCTGTGGGGGAGTGTCCTCCTCAAAATATAATTTCTTTTGGAAATCAACTACGCTGAACAAAATGGCTATCTAAAAATTTTGATTGGATATGTTTGGGGAAATGGTGGGCGTGGAAGGTTGTGTTAGCTGCCTTCCAATCACTTTCTACAATTAAAAAGGGCACTAGCTATTCAAATTTCCAATCGAATGAGCCCTTTTCAAACTCTCTACGACAACTCTTTTGATACGAAGCGCCAACTCTTTCAACTACGTTCAACAAAATGGCTATCTCAAAATTTTGATTGGAATGTGTTTGGGGAAATGGTGGGTGTGGAAGGTTGTGTTAGCTGCTTTCCAATCACTTTCGACAATTAAAAAAGGCACTAGCTATTCCAATTTCCAATTGAATGTGCCCTTTTCGAACTTTCTACGACAACTCTTTCGATACGAAGTGCCCAGGTATGAAAAAAAAAATAATACATAGTGCCAACATCGCTCTTTACTTAGGCACAGCGATTGCACTGCCTATGAAAAAGGGCGATTTCAATTTCCAATCAAATGAGCCCTTTTTGAAATTTTTACAATACTTTTCTATACAAACATTATATGCCCCCAGGGCATAACTTAAAACGCTTGCACTGAGGGCTGTGAAGAGGTTATCATCCTAAAAGACCTAATATCTAGAACTTTCAACTACGTTCAACAAAATGGCTATCTCAAAATTTTGATTGGATGTGTTTGGGAAAATGATGGTCACAAGAGGGGGGTTACTTGCCTTCCAATCTTTGACTATTATAAAGGGCACTAGCCGTTTCAATTTCCTATCGAATAATTCCTTTCTGAAGTTTTTACGACAACACTTTCTATAAAATACACCTTATATGCCCCATGGACCTAACTTATAACCCTTGCCCTGAGGGCTGTGGGGGGAATGTCATCCTCAAAATTATAATTTCCAGACTTTTTAACTATGCCGAACAAAATGGTCAACTCAAAATTTTGACTGGATGTGTTCGGGGATATGGTGGTTGTTAGAGGGGTGTTAGTTACCTTCCAATCACTTTCGACTATTAAAAAGGGAACAAGCTCTTCTAATTTCCAATTGAATGAGCAACTTTCAACTATGTCGAACAGAATGGATATTTCGTAATTTTGATTGGATGTTTTTGGTAAAATGGTGGGCGTGAGAGGGGCGTTAGTTGCTATTCAATCACTTTCAACTATTAAAAAAGGCACTAGCCATTTCAATTTCCAATTGAATGAGCCTTTTTGAAGTTTCTACGTTAACGCTGTCAATAAAAACTTTATATGTTTTTATTAAACTCTTGCCCTGAGGGCGATGGGGGGAGAGGTTGTAATCCAAGACCTAATTTCCAAAACTTTCAACTATGTTGAATAAAACGGCTATCTAAAACTTTTGATTGGATGTATTTGTGGAAAAGGTAGGCGTGAGAGGGGGTTTAGTGGCACTTCAATCACTTTCGACTATTAAAGAGGGCACTGGCCCTTTGAATTTCCAATCGAATGAGCCCTTTTTCAAATTTTTACGACAAAGTTTTTAATTAAAACCTTATATGTCCCCAGTGCATAATTTAATACCTTTACCCTGAGGGATTTGGGGGAGTTTCATCCTCGTAGATATAATTTCTAGACCTTTCAACTAATTTGAACAAAATGGTCACCTCAAAATTTTAATTGGATGTGTTTGTGGAAATGGTGGTTGTTGGAGGGGTGTTAGTTACCTTCCAATCACTTTCGACTATTAAAAAGGGCACAAGCACTTCTAATTTCCAATTGAATGAGCAACTTTCAACTGCGTTGAACCGAATGGATATCTCAAAATTGTGATGTTTTTGGTAAAATGGTGGGGTGAGAGGAACGTTAGTTGCTATCCAATCACTTTCAACTATTAAAAAAGGCACTAGCCATTTCAATTTCCAATTAAATGAGCCCTTTTGAAGTTTCTATGACAACGCTGTCAATAAAAACTTTATATGTCTTTATTAAACTCTTGCCTTGAGGGCGATGGGGGGTGGGGTTGTAATCCTTAAAGACCTAATTTCCAAAACTTTCAACTACGCTGAATAAAATGGTTATCTAAAACTTTTGATTGGATGTATTTGCGGAAATGGTGGGCGTGAGAGGGGGGTTAGTTGGCCTCCAATCACTTACGACTATTAAAAAGGGCACTAGCCCTTTGAATTTTAAATTCAATGAGCCCTTTTTCAAGTTTCTACGACATAGCTTTCAACATAAACCTTATGTGCCTCCACCTTTACCCTGAGGGATGTGGGGGAATTTTGTTCTCTTAGATATAATTTCCAGACCTTTCACTGTGGAAAAGGTGGGCGTGAAAAAGGGATTAGTTGCCCTCCAATCACTTCCGACAATTAAAAAGAGCACTAGCCCTTTCAATTTCCAATCGAATTAGCCCTTTTTGAAGACGACAACACTTTCTATAAAAAAAAACCTTATATGCCCCCAGGACCTAACTTATAACCCTTACCCTGAGGGCTGTGGATTGAGTGTCATCCTCAAATATATAATTTCAGAGAGGGTAAGAGGGTGGTTACTTGCAATCCAATCACTTTTGACTATTATAAAGGGCACTAGCCGTTTCAGTTTCTTGTCGAATTATTCCTTTTTGAAGTTTCTACGACAACGCTTTCTGTAAAAAAAAAAAAACCTTATATGCCCCCAGGACCTAACTTATAACCCTTGCCCTGAGGGCTGTGGGGGGAATGTCATCCTCAAACATATAATTTCCAGACTTTTTAACGATGTCGAACAAAATGGCTAACTCAAAATTTTGATTGGATGTGTTTGAGGAAATGGTGGTTGTTAGAGGGGTGTTAGTTACGTTCCAATCACTTTCGATTATTAAAATGGTTACAAGCCCTTCTAATTTCCAATTGAATGAGCAACTTTCAAATACGTTGAACAGAATGGATATCTCACAATTTTGATTGAATGTTTTTGATAAAATGGTGGGCGTGAGAGGGGCATTAGCTGCTTTCCAATCACTTTCAACTATAAATTAAAGGCACTAGCCATTTCAATTTCCAATTGAATGAGCCCTTTAGAAGTTTCTAAGTTAACGCTGTCAATAAAAACTTTATATGTTTTTATTAAACTCTTGCCCTGAGGGCTATGGGGGGAGAGGTTGTAATCCAAGACCTAATTTCAAAACTTTCAACTACGTTGAATAAAATGACTATCTAAAACTTATGATTGGATGTATTTGCGGAAAAAGTGGGTGTTAGAGGGGGTTTAGCTGTCCTTCAATCACTTTTGACTATTAAAAAGGGCACTAGCCCTTTGAATTTCCAATCGAATGAGCCCTTTTTCAAGTTTCTACGACAAAGCTTTCAATAAAAACCTCACATGCCTCCCAGTGCAGAACTTAATAACTTTACCATGTGGGGGAGTTTCATACTCTTAGATATAACATCCAGACCTTCCAACTACTTTGAACAAAATGGCCATCTCACAATTTTGATTGGATGTGTTAGGTGAAATGGTGGTTCTTAGAGGGGTGTTATTTACCTTTCAATCACTTTCGACTATTAAAAAGGGCACAAACCCTTCTAATTTCCAATTGAATGAGCAACTTTCAACTACGTTGAACCGAATGGATATCTCAAATTGTGATGTTTCTGTTAAAATGGTGGGCGTGAAACTTTTGATTGGATGTATTTGTAGAAAAGGTGGGCGTGAGAGGGGGGTTAGTTGCCCTCAAATCCCTTTTGACTATTAAAACGGGCATTAGCCCTTTGAATTTCAAATAGAATGAGCCCTTTTTCAAGTTTTTACGACAGAGATTTCAATAAAGACCTTATATGTCCCAAGGGCATAACTTATAACCCTTGACCTGAAGACTGTGGGGGGAGTGTCCTGCTCAAAGGTATAACTTCCTGAACTTTGAACTGCGTGGGACAAAATGGCTATCTTAAAATTTTTATTGGATGTGTTTGGGGAAATAGAGGGCGTGGAAGGGTTGTAAGTTGCCTTCCAATCACTTTCAACTATTAAAAAGGGCACTAGCCATTTCAATTTCCATTCAAATGAGTCCTTTTTGAAGTTTCCACGACAACTAGTTCTATAAAAACCTTATATGCCCCCAGGGCATAACTTATAATCCTTACCCTGAGGGCTGTGTGTTTGTGTGTGGGGGGGGGGGTGTCATCGTCAAAGATCTAATTTCCAGGACTTAAAACTACGTTGAAGAAAATGGCTATCTCATAATTTTGATTGTATGTGTTTTGGGAAAAAGTGGGCTTGAGAGGGGGGTTAGTTGCCCTCCAATCACTTTCGACTATTAAAAACAGCACTAGCCTATGGGAATTTCCAATCGAATGAGCCTTTTTAGAAGTTTCTACGACAACGTTTATATAAAAGCCTTTATATAAGAACCTTATATACCTCCAGGGCATAAGTTACAACACTTGCCCTGAGGGCAGTGGGGGAGTGTCCTCCTCAAAAAAATAATTTCTATCCAAAAATCAACTACGCTGAACAAAATAGATATCTCAAAATTTTTATTGGATGTGTTTCGGGATATGGTGGGCATGGAAGGGGTTTTTGTCGCTTTCCAATCACTTTCGACTATAAAAAAATGCACAAGCCACTCCAATTTCCAATTGAATACGCCCTTTTCGAAGTTTTTACGACAACTTCTTCGATATGAAGTGCCCTGCTCTAAAGGAAAAATAATAAATAATACATTGTGCCAACATCGTTCTTATATGCCCCAGGGCACAACTTAAAACCCTTGTCCTGATTGTTTTGGGGGAGTTTCTTCCTCAAAATGTATTTTCTATCATAAAATCAACTACGCTGAACAAAATGGCTATCTCAAAATTTTTATTGGATGTGTTTGGGAGAATGATTGGCGGGGGGGGGGGGAAGTTGCCCTCCAATCACTTTTGACTATTAAAAAGGAGACTAGCCACTCCAATTTCCAATCGAATGAGCCCTTTTCAAAGTTTCCACGACAACTCCTTCGATACGAAGTGCCCTAGTATGGAAAAAAAAAAAAAAAAATGAAATAAAAAATAATGCATTGTGCCAACATCGTTCTTTTCTTAGGCAGTGCAATTGCGCTGCCTATGATCAGGCAAATTTTCTCAGGCCTTTAGCTTTTGATGGGTATCATTAATCTTAGTTAATTTTTGTATTTACAATCAGCGTCAAAAACTAATTCTTTTAATGCATTAATTGTTATTAAAATCTTTTTTTAAGAGTTTCGGTTACTATTGGGCCGACTAACTCCTTTCTGACAAGTCGTTACCCCGAACTATTTGAGTAGAAGTCAATTTTCTAATAGGTTAATATCTCGTCAAATAATAGTTATAGTAGTTTTTTGTTCCTTTTAAGCTATTCTCTCTTCCAGTGCTGTATTTGCTCCTGCCTGTATGTCTCTCACTGTTCTTACAAAAAGATCTTGGACAACTGTAGGAATTAACTCCATTTCACTACCTTAAGCAATTAGAGGCTGGGACTTGAGTCTCAGCCCAATCGAACATAGAAAAGGTCAGCATAAGCTGACAACCAAGGAAGGAGCTCCAACAAATAAATTGAGCATACAGTTGACGTCAGTTTCCTTTACGATTTTTAACTACCTTAAATATAAAATTTAGCCATTTGTTATTTTGGCTGTGAAGTAAAGGGGGCTCGGCGTTATAGTTGACCTTGCTTATTGTTGTCCGGTTCTAAAGTACTAAAACCCTTAAATAGTTGAAACCCAGATAGTTTTCTGTGCATTCTTCAACCAAGAATATATCTTTGTTTTATGACTATTTCTAAAAAACTGCCCCAATTTAAATCCTCTTCAGTCCTTTGTCAAGAGCTATTTATTTGAGTTTTTTTTAAATCAGCAGTTTTGCTTCAAACTAAATAGGGAACTGAATAAAGAATGTACTTTTTTATCCTATTATATAAGATGGCTCATTTAAGTATTTAACGCTGTTCGTTACTTTAAGTTTTTCTTTCATCGAATGTCTTTGCCTTTTTAACATCAAATTTACGCAAGGACTGCACCTTCCTGCCTCTGATGCTTAAGCTTATCTGTTGCATAAAAATTCTTCGACAATAAAAGATAATCACTGAAGAAGGTGCACACTCAAATTTTTCTTAGGAGTGGGAAGATAGAGAGAGAGAGATGGGGGGGGGGGTCAAAAATCTTGCGAATGATTTTTAAGGTATTCATTTATTTTTCAAGGGAAGGTGGGCTTCATCGGACAAATATTCCTCTTTAGGATACCTTCGACATGAATGTGATGTTTCATTTCGCACTGAACACCTTTGAATAATAAAAGACAATCTATTACCCCCTCAGCCCATATACTGTGCATTTAGTTCAAATATATTTTACTAAATGACTGTCTCCTCCCATGTTGATCTGATGAACTGATCAGGTCAACATAGGAGGATTTTA
Organism: Artemia sp. Qi Xiang Cuo; assembly: GCF_049724085.1. Taxonomy (NCBI): domain Eukaryota; kingdom Metazoa; phylum Arthropoda; class Branchiopoda; order Anostraca; family Artemiidae; genus Artemia; species Artemia sp. Qi Xiang Cuo. Next base: position 10,874 of record NW_028297524.1, read on the forward strand.
GACTTTGGTTCCAAAACACAATTTTGAGGCTTCAGAACCCCTTTTCCCATAAAATCATCCCCTAGATAACTGGCCAATAGCTGCTGTGCTACTACGGAATGTTGTATAACATATAGTAATGCAGCAATGCAGTAATGTAGTAATGCAGCATGTAGTCTGTTCCACATTAATGACCGTTAATTTTGCGTTGACTATAAGCGTGGTATGGGGACGAACGAGCCACCGCGTGGTAGTACGGGCTCCGAGACTGGGAAGCAAGTAGCTTCTTGATAGTCAACTCTATTCATATACGTAATAATTTTTGTTCATTTTAAGTTTTGATGTTGCTCCTTACTTTCAGTTGAAAAAACTGGATTAAAAGAATTTAATTTGTCTAAAACACAATACTTTTATTCAATTTACACAGAGTAATTACAGATATAGATATGCTACTGGGACTGGCTGCCCCAAATAGACCACAAGTCTCAAAAGCTAAAATAATATATAATAAGATAAAGACACTTACAATGATCCGACAAAGTTCCAAGGTATTTCTAAAAACAACGGATTAGAGGTCAGTCCGGCATAAAGTTAGTATCAGATTCCCCTTCCGATAAAATGTATCTTTTATACATTTTTATCAACCACACCTTCCCACGTAATCGCTAGGAAGTGGTAGTTTCTCAATTTCCCGTTAGACAGAATTTAGCAGGATATGTTCCTTATCTTAATAAAAAGTGGTATTTCAAAACTTCATATTTACGTCTTATATATTTTTACTAAATTAATAATTAACTAAATTAGAAAGCTTTACCACACAACTGCCTTAACTTGTTAACTTTCAGTAGAATAGGTCTAATGAATTCTATGGGGCCCCTGTACCAAACAGGTTTTTTCTGTTATGTAAACAGGCCAACACTCTATTTAATTTAATATACCTGTTTTTTTTTTATTATGACATCGATTCTATTTGAGAAAGTTTTGCAGTTGGTCCAATATAATAAACTTATTAGTAATTTTTCTAAAAAAAAAAAAAAACTTGTCATGCTACAATGTACTTAATTTAAAAATACCGGTCCTAGTGTGATTGATTTTTTGGACAATCGCCTTTAGTCAAGACTAGTTTGTTAAGAATGTGTCGTTGCTAAAGCTAACTCTCATTTGAAAAAAGGGGCATAAAGCTTTTTGTTTTTGACCAGAAGTGAACACTGAATGTATTGTTTGACGTGGGCATTTTTTATGACCCAATCAGAGGTTGTTTAATATACGGTACCTGGTTGTGTGGCTGGGGTTTGAATAAAAGAAATGTTTATGTTATTTGCTTGCATGTATAGGTATTCCCAAGTTATTTGCTTGCATGTATAGGTATTCCCAAGATAAGTGCGAGCGTGTATAGTAATTCCCTTGTTATTTTCTTTAATGTAAAGGAATTCCCATGTTATTTGCTTGCATGTATAGGAATTCCCATGTTATTTGCTTGCGTGTATAGGAATTCCCTAGATATTTGCTAGAATGTATAGAATTAACCTGTTATTTGCTTGCATGTATAGGAATTCCCATGTTATTAGCTTGCATGTATAGGAAGTCTCATGATCGGTGCGAGCATGTAGATTTAGTAAGAAGTGAATTGAGTGCTGGTATATGAAGTCCAAACTTATTTGATTGCTTGTCTAGGAATTCCAATGTTATTTGATTGAATGTATAGTAATTCCTATGTTATTTGATTGAGTGTAAATTACTTACCCTGATATATTAGGTATGTTAAATTAATAAAAATGTGATTATATTTCTGTTAGATTAATTCCCAAGTTATTTTCTTGCATGTATAGGAATTCCCATGTTATTTGCTTGCATGTTTAGGAATTCCCAGGTTATTTACTTGCGTGTATAGGAATTACCAAGTTATTTGCTACCATTTATACGAATTCCAATGGTCAGTGCGTTATTTGAGATGTATTCCCAATTTATTTGATTGATTTTATAGGACTTCACTGGTTATTTGCTAGCTGGTCTAGGAAGTACAGTGTTATTTGCTTGCGTGTATAGGAATTCCCCTGCTATTTTAAGGGCTTATGTCCCCCCCATGCTATTACAAGAGTTTATGCCCCCTTCCTATGCTATTCCAGGAGCTTATGTTCCTTCCTATGCTATTATAAGGGCTTTTCCGTGTGGTTTTTCTTTACTTGGTACTCATTAAAAACAAAATTTTTGTGTTAAATAAGTAGCTTTTGTATCTTTTAAAAGAGCTTTACGGGGGTTGAGAGACTCAGTTGCCTAATTCCGTGTGATTTTTCTTTACTTGATGGTCATTAAAAACGAAATTTTTGTGTTAAATAAGTAGTTTTTGTATCTTTTAAAAGAGCTTTACGGGGATTGAGAGACCCAGTTGCCTAATTCCGTGTGATTTTTCTTTACTTGGTGCCCATTAAAAAAGGTGCTAGCGAAAACCCCGTGTGGATGAGTTGAAATAAAAAATTTTAACAAGAAATGGCTGAAAAGTGTTTTGGGGGAGATGGGTTGATGGGCAGAAGGATGTATTAATAAAGTTAAAGTAGAGGGCGAGTTGCTAGCGAAAAAATCTAAGCTAATAGGGGTTTTTGACCGTAAACTATAGTTTTTTGTAAGAAAATTATGGAAAATACAATTCGTTGGTTCATAGGTGAAACTTAAGTCCAGGTATGGATAAAAAAATAAACTTTTTCTGTAGAATCTGAGCTAATAAGGGTTTTTGACAATAAACTCTAGTTTACTGTAAGACAATTATGCAAAATACAATTCTCTCATTCAAATATGAAACTTAGATCCAGTCTCTCGTTCAAATATGGGAAAACCCATGTGAATGAGTTGAAATAGAAATTTTTTTTAACAAGAAATGACAGAAAAGTGTGTTGGAGGAGATGTGTTAATTGGCAGAAGGATGTATTATCGTAGTTCTAGTGGAAGCCGAGTTGCTAGCGAAAAACCCGTGTTGACGAGTTGAAATAAAATTTTTTAACAAGAAATGTCTGAAAAGTGTTTTGGGGGAGATGGATTGATTGTCATAAGTATGGATGAGTGTTTCGGGATGTTATGGCAAGCTGCGAGCTAAAAATGTAATCTACTAAGGGTTTTTTACTGTAAGCTCTTGTTTTTTTGTAAAAAACTAAGGAAAAATACTCTTTGCAGAGTAATAGGTGAAACTTAAGTACTGATCGGGATCGAAAA
>NW_028297525.1:0-14043 GCF_049724085.1 Artemia sp. Qi Xiang Cuo
GGATCTTTCCATGAAGGAAGTTTTCATGGGGGAAGGGAAATTGCCATGAAGGGGGCGCCGGACTTGCCAGCATTATTTATTGGTTATTGGGAAGTATACAACCATTTTCAGGAAGGATTTTTTCTGGAGGGGGGGGCTAGAGGAGGGGATTACTCTGGAGAATATTGCCGTAGAGGATGTTTCTTTGGGGTAATGTACATTTCTATGAAGGGGGCGCCGGATTTCCAAGAATTATTTAAGAAACTATCAGAATTTAAATAAAAAAAAACAAGTTTTTTCAACTGAAATGTAAGAAGGAATATTAGAACTTAAAACGAACAGAAATTATAACGTATGTGAGGGGGTTCTCCCCCAAGTCAGTACCTCGCTCTTTACGCTACAGTTTTTTTTTAGTGCTTTCAAAAGAGCTATCTATTCTAATTAAACGGCCTTTGTGATTCAGGGGTTTGTGAATCAAAATTTTTTTTAAATTTTAACGTAAAGAGCGTGGTATTGAATAAGGGGAGAACCCCTTCATATACGTAATAACATATACGTAATAAAAAAAACAATAAAAAAACAAGCGATACGGCTCAATAGTAATCAAAACTTTTAAAAACGGAATTTTGATGTCAATAAATGTATCAAAAGAATGTGTTTATAATGCTGATCCTAAATATATAAATTTTATTAAGTTTAGTATTACTCATCAAAGGCTACGAGCCTGAGAAAATTTACTCGATTTTTTAAAGAGGGGGGAAACAACCCCTAGGGTAAACTTGGGTAAGTCCGAAACCGGGGTAACTCCGTCACCCCCGTCTTATCTGATTCAGTGAAGACAGAAATCTGTGGTTCTGTACTTCATTTTCTTCCTTTGGCTTGGTACTTGACAACAGTGTTCAGTATTGCCGCCATTTTTAACCTCTCTTGTGGTGACGAACTTTTGAAATTTCGAGGAGGGCATCTTTGCTGGCCACAAGGTGGGTAGTAATTTTTAACTGATAGTGCAGAAACATAAAGAGAGGATGGAATGATTGTAAATAGCTGATGAGTTGATAGGATAGTTGAAGTATTTACTGTAATTTATTAGTATTTTATCCTCAAGCCAGTCAGGAGAAACAAGGGGTGTCGGACTTACCCCGGATAACCCCCCGTTTGGGGTAACTCCAGCATGTCAGACTTGCCCCGTACAGGGTAAATTCCGACACGGGGGGCCGAACATTCCCCGTGCATACGATTGGCTAGTCTTTTGCAGTTCTAGCCTAGATCTCAGTGACTTGAATTTGTCAACTATTCTTTGATCCCAAGATCTTGACAAAAAAGAGTGATATTAACTGAAAAATGAAACTGGAAAAGAAGGATTATGCCAAAAATATACTTAACGTTATGAGAAAACCTTGAATAAATTCCTTTTTTGATTTTAATTTGATCGAAAATACTTTTTTCAGATTTGAGTGTCTTAATTTTTTGCATAAGATTTTGCTTTCATATTTTTCACTTTTTATGTAATTTTCTTGCATCTTCCAGTTGTTTATTATGTTTTTTTTCCAATAATAAAGGTTTCCAGACATGAAAATGATATATACGAGTCTTTTTTAGTTTAGTTTATTCACTGTCTTGACCCAAGTTGATAGTGTGATGAAGTTTTATCAACTGCTTTTTCCAAACCATCTGCTTTTTCAGCCATATCTAATGTAAATTTGAAGGTCTAGAGGGGGGAGGGCAGCTGCCCCCTCCGCTACACCCATGAAAATCAATACTATTATTAACAGCTAAATCTGTCAAAGCTGAAAGTAATTAGACATTGAAGAATCGCATTGTGCCAAGTTAATATTAAACCTAGTATCGTCGGATTGCTTTCCAATGAAACACTAGATAACATCAGATTTTTGGTTCTAACAGAAAAAAAAATGCATGGTAGACACGTTTAGGGGAATATATTTGAGTGCGAAGGGGGTTGGGGTCGAAAACACCAAAATACTGCCTGTGATTGATATGAATTTTTTCTAAACTTTGTCAATCAGTAACAATATACCTGAATTCACGAGTACCCATAGAGAATAAACACAATTTCTGATGTTTTTCTCAGGATGCAAAGGCCAACAATTTTCTCATGAGAGAAAATTTGTTGCTCCCCATCTTCAAGAGATTTCCCCTCCCCAACGAGGCCATAAGTGGAAAATAAAAATTTGTTTTTTTTAATGTGGTTTAGAACAAAAAAAGGTAAAGTGTCTAACTGAGGCTCTAAAATTGTTTTCTGTAGGTTTTGGCTAATAAAAAACCTTGATGAGGATATCTGATAAACTTGTACAGATATTTTTAAAAAAAAACATCAAGTCTGGACAGCTTTTCCTGCTTCCAATTTTCCGTCCCATTTTTCCAGAGAACGGATAGTCTGGACGCGCTATAAGCTTGAATTTGTCAATATGGCTTGTCGTTTCTTATGCACTAGCTACGCTTTACTATTGTTACTATAAACCTGCATTTTTTCCAGATGCCCCGCAAGTACAACCGAAAAACCAACAAGGGGGCAGGAGGGCGATATACTGCTGAATAGCTTAAACAAGCCAAAGATGAAGTTCTATCATGTCGAATGTCTTTAAAAAAATCTGCGAAATTTTACAACATACCGAGGACAACACTACTGAATCAGACGAAGAAGCAAATGGCTTTCCGCGAATTGCCCACTGTTTCTCTTGGGAGAGCTCCGGACCTACCTCCCGATGTCGAGCAGAGTATGGCAAATATGCTGAAGGACATGGAAAAGTAGGGCATGGGGCTTACCAAACAACAGTTCCTAGACGAAGTGCAAAAACATGTCAGCATGAACAAAATCAGTACTCGTTTCACAAACAACCGGCCAGGTGAGGAATGGTGGTTTGGGTTTAAGAAAAGAAACTACATCTCGCTTAAGAAACCTGAGCGTCTTGAAAACCTGAGGGCTGTGCAACAAGCAGATCCTTTTATTATTCTAGGATTTTATGACCTGCTGCAAAAAACAGCAGAAGAGCTTGACATCTTAGACAAACCAGAATGTTCGTTCAACTTGGACAAAAATTCGTTTTGTCGCGATCCTGGTAGCCTTAAAATCGCTGGCGCGAAAGGATCCCCAGCAACGCGGCGAACTGGTGGCAATGGACATGATAACACAACAGTTCTAGCATGTGTTAATGCATCAAGTGAGAAGCTGCCACCACTGGTAGTTTTCTTGGGAAAAAACACTTTGAGTTCATGGCTACCCATTCAGGACGATCCAGATGCATGTTATTCAGCTACTAAGAAAGGATGGATGACTGCAGACCTTTTCTATAACTGGTTTAGAGATGTTTTCCTGCCTCAGGTGAAAGAAAAAGCACTTCTTATTCTTGATGGCCATGGCTCCCATTTATCCTTGGCTCTTGCGAAGCTCGCTTCAGAGAAGAACGTTACCATCCTCAAGTTGCCAGCCCACGCATCCTATGTTTTGCAGCCCCTTGAGAGGGTTATTTTCCAAGGGCTGAAATCATCCTATGAGCAGAAGCTCGTGAACTGGCAACGAGCACACCCAGGTGACGGCTTGTCACGACCAGGCCTTGTGAAAATTTTATGTCAGATCTGGGAGACTTACTTTACCCCTTCACTGATTCAAAAATCATTTCAAGCAACAGGACTTTACGAGTCCACTAGTCCCGCACGCATGAACCTCGATATGGTCGACACTGCGAAGTTTGATCCAGCCACGTTCAAACGAGATATTGAGAGTAAGAAATCAGAGAATCAAAATTTAACAAGAGTGACTACCAGGGTGAATACAGCAATTGAAGAGATTACCATTTCGGTGTTGGTTAGTCCGAAGAAGAATCATACGCATGACAAATCCTTTGAAGAACTTCTCTTGGACTCAGTACGTCGCCCTTCTCTTGATGCCTCAGCATCCGGGACATCCGGTAGACAGAGAGTTGCCCGGGAAGCTGAAGTAATCACATCTGCAGAGGCTTTGAGAGGGCTTGAACAAAGAGAGAAAGAAAAAAAGAAAAGCTAGAGAACAAAAAAGGGAAAGTAAAAAAGAACACGCTCAAGCCAAAACTGAAAAAGAAAAAGAAAGATGATCTTTCCAGTGAAGACTCTGACGTTGATGTCTCATCGGGTTCCTCAACTGACGAAATGGATATCCCTGATACTGTTGGCGGTGAGCATGAAGAGGAGGAGGAAAAGAAGCTAAACATACAGCTAAATGAGTACTATGCTGTAGCATACGATACCAAACGAGATCAACAAGGCTAGTATATCAGGAGGGTGCTTGAATTTCCCGATGAAAATCTTGTTCGTAAAAAATATCTTCACTGCCTGAGCTTAGCCGACTATTCATACGATTGATCAAAAAAGGATGACATTGACAAAGTCGAAGAAAACTACATCTCTGCCGGACCATTGAGGCTCTCTGGAGCTGGTCCCTTCACTCTACCACCATTCCAAATTCGGCACATCATCAGCCTGTACAAGAAGCACATTAATGCCTGCAAGTGATCAAAAGTTTGCTTTCTCGAATCTCTCTGATACTAATTGAAACTGCTTTTTTTTTTAATCCTATTATTTGAAGTATGTCGTTACCTTTTTCATATTTACAATAAACAATTTGAAAAAATACCTTTCTCAGAGACTTCTCCTATGTACGGGGTAAAACCAGCACTGTCGGAGTTACCCCATGATAAGCAGAAAGCTGATGTTCCGCTGTGGCACATACAAACCATTAACGAGAGTTTTTGGTTTGTATGGTTTTTCCGTACATAGAGGGACCCTCTATCATGTCCTAGTGTGAAATAATTTTTATCTCTACTTACATAAGATTTACCTGGGAGGTGCCGGATTTACCCCCAGACTCGGGGTAAGTTTGGCCTCCCTGAGATGGGTTAGTTTGGTGTAGCAACTCATGGAAACAACAAAACTTGGGGACTTTCTGGATTGTCCGGAATATTACTAGTATGATCAAGAGCAACGTCAAATAGTTTTTATTGTGGCAGAAACTCCAAAACAATCTTGGGACCAGATTAAGTTGAAAAAAACTCGATAAAGGGCCGGACTTACCCAAGTTCACCCTACAAGTGAAAGAATTTTAATGAAAATCACACTGTCAGATTCAGCGTATCAGAAAACCCTATTGCATAGGTTTCAAGCTCATATCTGCAAAAATCTGCAACTTTGTATTTTTTGCCAGAAGAAAAATATACGAATATAGAAGTTAGTTACGTAAGTTAATTTGTAAAGACATCCATTTAGCAAAAGAAAAGTAAAATTTTTATGCAAATAAAAGCTGCATTAACTAAAAAACGATCAGAAATTAAATAAAAAAAACAAGTTTTTTAAACTGAAAGTAAGGAGCGACATTAAAACTTAAAACGAACAGAAATTATTCCGTATATGAAAGGGGCTGTCCCCTCCTCAACGCCTCGCTCTTTACGCTAAAGTTTGACTCTGTCTCACAACTTTATTTTTTAAAACAATAAAAAACTTTAGCGTAAAGAGCGAGGCGTTGAGGAGGGGACAACCCCTTTCATATACGGAATAATTTCTGTTCGTTTTAAGTTTTAATGTCGCTCCTTACTTTCAGTTTAAAAAACTTGTTTTTTTTATTTAATTTTCTAAAAAAGATACTAACGCCTATAATTCCTAAAAGCTCTCGGTTTAATTTATCTCCTACCTAATGATGGCTCAAATTAGGCTATATTTATTCATGCATTTTCTGAAACATGATATACAAAAAAAATAGTGCCATTGAACTCTTTATCATCTTCTATGTCTGAAATTCGTGGAGAGTATATAGTTTGGGCTATTTGTTTAAGCAATAGGGGGAGGGGGCAAAGTAAATTAACCTGCTCTTAGAAATTATATAAGAATGTATTTTAAACTTATTATTTTTGCGGATTTTATAGTTTTTTCTTCAGGAGGGGCAAGCCACTACATTGGAACCAAGAAAACTTTTTTTATTTTATAAAAATACACTCTATTAAACATTTTGGGAAACATAAGACACAAGTTATCGATATTAATAAACTAAACTGAATACTTACCATCAGAATCAGACTTTTACCGAAGCACAGTTACACTAGGGCCGTTTTTATCACTAAGATATTTCATCTTTATGCAAAGATTATAGTTTTTTAAAATAATATTTTTAGGAAGTGGTATGACAGAGGTTCAAAGGCCTTTATCGGTTCTGTCTCAACCAGTCCGCTGTGCACTAAATCTTCTGATGGAGGGGTATGGCACAGGTTTTCTATGGAAAGCCTTCGAATCTGCCAACGTTCATTCTGCTAGAGATTTAAGCCTAAAAATCATTGACTCCATATGTGGAAATCTGGTCGGGGATTTTGTAATTCCTAAAAGCTCTCGGTTTAATTTATCTCCTACCTAATGATGGCTCAAATTAGGCTATATTTATTCATGCATTTTCTGAAACATGATATACAAAAAAAATAGTGCCATTGAACTCTTTATCATCTTCTATGTCTGAAATTCGTGGAGAGTATATAGTTTGGGCTATTTGTTTAAGCAATAGGGGGAGGGGGCAAAGTAAATTAACCTGCTCTTAGAAATTATATAAGAAAGTATTTTAAACTTATCATTTTTGAGAATTTTATAGTGTTTTCTTCAGGAGGGGCAAGCCACTACATTGGAACCAAGAAAACTTTTTCATTTTATAAAAATACACTCTATTAAACATTTTGGGAAACATAAGACACAAGTTATCGATATTAATAAACTAAACTGAATACTTACCATCAGAATCAGACTTTTACCGAAGCACAGTTACACTAGGGCCGTTTTTATCACTAAGATATTTAATCTTTCTACAAAGATTATAGTTTTTCAAAATAATCTTTGTAGGAAGTGGTATGACAGAGGTTCAAAGGCCTTTATCGGGTCTGTCTCAACCAGTCCGCTGTGCACTAAATCTTCTAATGGAGGGTATGTCACAGGTTTTCTATGGAACTAGTGAACAACATAAGGAAACGCCCAAGCCGAGGCAGCTAAGAGACTGTAAAGACACTCAGATCGTTATCAATTTCTTAGAAAAAGGATCACCATTTAATGGGGATCTTCAATTAAGAAACATCACTAACGGTCTGACAGCCTTCGAATCTGCCAACGTTCATTCTGCTAGAGATTTAAGCCTAAAAATCATTGACTCCATGTGTGGAAATCTGGTCGGGGATTTTGTGTTTCGACGAAAACAACAGGCAGTTCAATTTACTACAAAGCAGAATCAAGGTGGAGATTGCAAAAAACTAGACCTCAGATATGCAGTTGAAGGTAAAAAACGATGAGTTCTCGACAAACAAGAAAAACAAGACCAGGTTTATCTGCGCTGCTTATCTCCGATCAAAGGAGATCGGATCCTGGGCGTGGTTGGTAACTTGGGTTCAAAGGAATTGTGGACAGTTTGCTTTGATTATTTGATGTTAGCTTATTAACAAAAAGAGTTGCAAAGAGGTTAGCCTTTTCATTATCATTGTCATAATGGGTATTATTATGTATAAGCTCATGAAGGAGTTGGTTGGGGGAAGTCTTTTTCCCAGAGATGTGGCTTATGACTTTGTGTATAATTGGCTCATGCGTTTCTCTGGAGAGATTATTTGCAAAATTATTCCAGTATTTATATTTGGCATCTATTATAGTCCTTTTTAGATTAGATTCTGCTTGTAATTTTTTATATATGTAAAAGTGATGGTTTTTTTTATGAATTCTGTCCTAGCTGCCTTTTTTATCCTCCATTTATTTAGGCACTCATTTGTCCACCATGCTTTATGAATTTTTTTAGGGAATATTTTCTTAGGTGCTGTCCTGGGGATAGCATGATTAGCTGTATTTATTAGTAAAGACCTCAAGGATTCTGCTTGTGTGTCAACTGTTGTGTTAGAAATGCATGAACTTTGGGTGAAACTTGTACTTTCATCATTTAGCTTATTTTGGAACATAGACCAATTTGCTTTAGTGTTAATATATTTGGAGTTATGAGATGAAGTTTCAGCAGGCTCATTTAGGGAGCAAACTATAGCAAAGAGGTCTGTACATAGACTATCAATTTTATTTATGTAAATTTTGTTAAAAAAATTTAATGACACAATTTGTAGGTAAATTGTGGAGAATTTTCCACTTTTGGGGTTGAAATATGTTTTCAGGTTTGGAGGGGTAGCAACAGCTAATTCATTATTATTTGAAGTCATATACCCCACAAAAGGCCGTGGGCATTGAAATCACCACAAATAATGATATTATTTAACATATTAGAATTAGTTATATAATTAAAGAAATCCTTGGCATCTGTAGTTTGACCATTAGGGTTATAAAAGCTTATTATGTAGGTTTTTAAATTATTCAGCCAAACACTGATACCAATTACATCAACATCATTTTCAAAATCAGGAAAATTGATGCCACAAAATTTTATATTATTGCTAACTAATAAAGCTAAACCCCTCCTTTTCTCTCTGAAGATCTATCCTTTCTCAGGATAGTTTATCCCAGAGACTTAATTTGTTGATTTTGGGTTGGATGAGTTTCCTGGAGGCAAGCAATATTAATCGAATTATTATTCATAAATGATATTAGTTCATTTAGCTTATTTTCTGTGAGTGATCTTATATTCCATTGGAGTATTGATAAATGTTGTGTTGTTGATTTATTCTTCATATGACTGAGTATCAATGTTCAGCTTTGTTAAAAGTAAAGCAAGATCTTTTTTTGCTTGAATGAGCACATCATCTGGTATGTAGATTTTTGCCAATTCTGCAATGATTTTTGTTTTCTGTAGTTGATGCATGTTCATGGCCTGAACTGCATTACAGTTTAGAATGAATAAGCATATATTTGGGGATTGCATTTTTGGTTGTGCATCCTGTTTGTTGGTTAAGGGATTGATTCCTGGTAGTGTTTCTGGTTTGTTTCTTCTTGGGAGGGAGGGCCAGGCTGACCTCATCTCACCGGACAAGAAGGTTTGTTGGATTGGTGATTCCTTCTGATAGGGATTTGAGCTAGGGGGCTTAGAAGATGGCGTTTTATATGGGGTGCTTGATGCATTTGGGGCATTTGACTTGGGGGTTTTGGTTGGTTTCATTAAAGGCTTTATTTGGTATCGTTGGGCAGCATTTGCTTCCATTGCTGCAAAGGGGTATGGGATGGCCTATTCTGTTGACATTTGGAGTGATAGAGCTCTTTTCTTGTATGCAGAGCATAATGATTTATTTGTAGATTCATGTGGACCTTGGCAATTGATGCATGTAGGCTGAGTGTTGTTGCAAGTTGTCAGCTCTTTAGGATGGAAAACTTTACAATTACTACACTCTTGGAGAATTTCATTACATTTTTTTGTTCTGTGTCCCAGTTTGAAACACTTCTGACACTGGATTGGCTTAGGTTTATATTCTTTGTGTAATTTAATGTCCATCAATAAGAATATTTTTACTGGGATATCGATTTTATCCTTCAGTATGAATAAAAAGGATCTACTAGTTTTTAGGCCATTGGAGTTATGTTTTCCAAGTTGAATGACATCCCCAACTGGGGCTGTGTTCCCAGCCCTATCTGAGAGTCCTTCTTTTAACTCCTGAGTAAATATCTCTGGGGGAACATTATAAACTACTATTTTTGTTGGTGATTGTTTTGGGTTCCAATTAGATGCAATAATTGGGGTATTCAGAAGGGATTTTAGGTTAATTATTGTATCTGCTGAAATCTGATCTTCTACAGCTATTAGTAGAGATCCATCACGGTTAATATTAAGAGAGAACATTGATTTTATCAATTTAAAAATTGCAACTCTAATTGCAGTGATCATTTTTATTTCAAAGGGGGTAGTGGGATTAATTTTAAGGTAAATTCCCAAGTTTTAGGAGGGAGGATCTTGGGCAGAGAGAGGGTTAATGATTTAGATTGGGGATATTTTTTTCCTTTTTTTAGGGCTTTTAAAGAAGATCTCTTGATATTAATCAATATCATCATTTATGGTTACATTCGCCTCTACACTTATCAGTGTCCTATTTTCCAAATTGTAGCTATCGCAAGAACTTTCAGATAATGTGCTTGACCAGCCAGGATGGGTATCTTTCACAATGGCAGATTCAGTGGAATTTGATTTGGGATCTAGGGGGACTTTTTTTTTGGAGGACTTCTAAACCTTTCCTATTGGAAAAAGCTTTAAACACAAAAATAAAAGTAAAAAAAAGAAGGGAAAAAAAGAATGATATCAAACCGTCTGCACTATACTATGGGGAGGAAGCACCACAGTATAGCCCTGAGGATGAGTTGAGCAGGATTGGTTTGGTACGACTGCTGATTAGAAACAATAATATACACAAGAAAATATACTCTAATTTTCTTATATGTTTATATTACATTTTTATATTATTTAAAAATATAATTTAATTTGCTTCTTCCAGTAAGTGACAAAAATATTCACATCTATTTCTTGGAAACAAAAACACATCGAAAGACTTGTATTTAAAAAAAAACGGATATTGCATAACATATCCTTGCTTTTCCCGCGGTGTGAAATATACCAGATTATTTTCTCCCAGTTCAATAAAGCAATTTTGAAGAGGGGTTTTCACTCTTCCTTTAAAAAAAAGATGTTCTGGAGAACAAAATTATAATATTAAATGTTCTTACAATTATATTATCTACAGGCGCGTAGGCTTCTCCTGATTGAACTAATCCCAAAATATTTTTAAAGATTTTTAATCTTCATAAATTACACACCCTCCCCAAAGACATATCCAGGATTTGTGTTTGGGGGAGGGGGGGTATTTTATGGAGGTGTTTTACACAAAAAAAGACTTCAAAATATATTAAAATTTTTGTATATTCATTTTTGTTACGTTTTTACGAGTCAGACAAAACTTCAGGGGAGAGGGAATCAAACCGGGTCTCTGGACATGGCTTTAACCCACCCCTAGTATGTGCCCTACCAAAGACATTCCTATGCATATGCTTGGGTGCCCATAAGGGGGGGCAAGGTGCGGATACCCCTCCCCCTGGCTGAATGACGGTTTCATATATTTGTATTAATTTAAAAAAAATTCCACAGAATAAGTTTTCAAAAAAAGTAAAAAGCTCTTTCAAGCCAAAAATGAGCAGAAATAAAGTCAAATAATCTTCCAAGCATAAAACTACCACAAACCAGTATCAACAATTGAATGAAACTCGAAACAAACAGAAATTATTATAGATTACAGAGTCAAACTCAAAACGAGCAGAAATTAACATTACTAGAGCTCACAAGCCCTATGCCCTCTCAAAACCAGAACATAACTTAGGTTTTATTGACAAAAAAAATTACTATGGATTGTCAGTTTAATTTACCTATACTGATATTTATTCATTAAAACAAAAAATGGGTAAAAAAAAGTGAGAAAAAAAGTTTTTGACTTATTTAAGTAAATAAAAGTGAAAACATTTATACATATTCTGTTTTCAGTGAAGCGCAAATTATGTTCTGGTCTTCAGAAGGCATGGGGGTTATCAGCCCTGCTAATGTTAATTTTTGCTCGTTTCGAGTTTGACTCGGCTGTTTACTCTAATTTATGTTCATTTTGAGTTTCATTTATTTAGTAATTTGGGGTAGTTCTACGCTTGGATGATAACTTGACTTCATTTCTGCCCATTTTTGGCTTAATGGACCTCTTTACTTTTCTTTGAAAAGCTTGTTTTGTGGAAAAAGCTTTTTATAGAAGAGTTTCTGTTCGTTTTTTAATGAAAAAGTAATTTTCATGAAAAAAATAATATTTTATATCTTTTCGATTTTTTTTCTATAGGAATCCATAGTTTGGCATAATTTTTGGGGTTTACATGCCCAATATTCTTAAGACATAGTTGCTGGACCGTTCTACTATGCTGAACAAAATAGCTATCACAAAATTTTAACTAGATATGTTTGGGAAACAAATCAGCTTAAGAGACGGGCTGATTTCCCTCCAATCTCTTTTTACTCTTAGAAATGACCCTAGAACTTTCAATTTTGAATCGAATGAGCTTCTTTAAATGTATCAATGATATTTCTAGCTATTATAGAGAGGTGCTGCCTATGATATTACTTATATGCCTTTTCGAAAACCTGCATGCATAGCCTGTAGTTTTTTGTTTAATTGGAACGCCCCCTAAACACTTCCTAGAAGTTTCACCTTAATGCTCTAAGCGTCATTAAGTTACAGTGACTGTAGTTGTAGTACTAAAAGTATACACAAAGTGCTTTCTGGCTAGTTCAAAATCCCCCACACTTACTCTTAAAGATCTAACTTAACAATATAAATTGTTCTTGGGATATTGCTTTGTCACCTTTTTGAAAGTTCTCATGCTCATAGTTTGTTTTGATTTAGTTTAATGTCCGCCTAAATATTACTTATATTTGATTACTGAAGATATTGTTATATTCTCTTTGGGCTATTGGCTACAAAATGGCTGTCTCTCATTTTTGATCAAATGTGTTTGGGGAAATGAGGATATCAGGGAGAGGGGGAGGGCGATTTTTGCTCCATCACGCTTGACTCTTAAATGAAACTAGAAGTATACATTCCCAATTAAATGAGCCTCTTCTAAAGTTCACAAGACCACCTCTTTATAAAAACCTTACTTCCCCCAGGGGCATAACTGAAAACCCTTTTCGCCATACTTGGGAGGTTGTGTCAATCCCAAAGGCTGTGTTGTGAGATCTTTGGACTATTTTTGAACAAATGACTATCTTAGAATTTCTATCAGATACATTGAGGGAAAATATAACGTGAGGGTAGGATATAGCTGCCCTACGATAATTTTGACTCTTAAAAATGGCTCTTCAACTTCTGATTTCCAATCAAGTGAGCCCCCTTTGAAGTATATATCCCGTTTCCATAAAAACCATAAATGCCCTTAGGACCTTTCAACCCTTGCCCTGAGGACCATGAGGGGGTTCTCATCCTCAAAAACATAATATCTGAACTTATAAACTACGTCAAACAAAATAACCATCTCGACTTTTTGACTGGAAGTGTTTGGGGAAATGATGGGCGTAGGGGGAAGGGGGTTGTCCGCAAATCACTTTTGACTTTTAAACAAGGTACTAGTTATTTCATTTACCCACTGACTGAAATGGCCAAATGTTACAACACTTTAACTGTGAACAACAAAGAAATCTTTGCTGGACCATTAAAGCTGAGACAAAGTGGACCATTCTAGGAGGCATTTATAACAAGACCTATATCACACTATTATATGACACTATTATATCACACAATATATTATAGAGACTTAGTTCACACAATTACACTCCATATGATTATCCAATTTTCTCCCTATACTTGAGGCAGTTTTTTTTAGTTTTTTGCTTCCACTATCTGAATACTATTTTATAAATTTACACATTTAAAAAGATGAAGAAAAACGATGAAATAAAATAAAAAGAATAGGCAAGTTGAATTCACTAGGATTTGTCCACAAGTATTCCCGATTTATTTTGACACATGTCAAATAGGGTCCAAACTTGCGTTGAAAACAGGTAACTTTTTTGTTTTGTCAAATTTGTAGGTAAAAACGCTTTTTACCTACACGCTTTTTTGTACGCTTTTTTGTACCCTTTTCTCATAAAACTTCAAACTTCAAATCAAACACTTAGATTTGTAGATATTTTTCCTACATACTGAAAAACTTTTCAAACAAAAGTCTTAAATTATGGCTTCTGAAGTAGAAAAAGTGCTATCACACTGTTATATGACACTATTATATCATGCAATATATTATAGAGACTTAGTTCATACAATTACACTCCATATGATTATCCAATTTTGTCCCTATACTTGAGGCAATTTTTTTTTAGTTTTTTGCTCCTAATATCTGAATACTATTTTATAAATTTACACATTTAAAAAGATAAAGAAAAACAATGAAATAAAATAAAAAGAATAGGCAAGTTGAATTCACCAGGATTTGTCCAAAAGTATTCCCAATTTATTTTGACACATGTCAAATAGGGTCCAAACTTGTGTTAAAAAAAGGTAACTTTTTTGTTTTGTCAAATTTGTAGGTAAAAACGCTCCAATTCCAGAAAATTGGAGTCTT
>NW_028297526.1:0-13983 GCF_049724085.1 Artemia sp. Qi Xiang Cuo
GGCAAAGGGCTGCCTCGACCTTTTCGGGGTACCTGCAAGACTGGGGACCTTGCGGTCAACTCTATTCCCACTTGAGGAGTGGCACCCCTCGAGGTAATTATAGCCTAGTAAACGACACAGCATTCGCACGGGATTCTGACTAATGGACAATTCTTCTGGGATTGGTATGTTTTGATGGGCGTCTTTGGGCTGAAAAACATCTTCCTAGCTAGTTTATCTATTACGGGTTGCCTCCCCGTAGTAGCATAATATTTGTAGGTAGTAATATATAATGAGTGGGAGGTAATAAGCTTGAAAATGTCTGTACAGTATTTCGACTGTTGTTGATAGAAGATCATCGCCAAGTGCTGAAAACCATGTTTTGACCAAGATGTACCCAGGAGTGCACAAAGTCTCCATTCATGTAGGTCCCAGGGACTTCTTGCTGTCTGGTTCTAAGACGGCTTAAACGCTTCAGTGTAGACTTGAGAAGATATGTGATCCCCTTCCTGCACTGGTATCCGGGATCATTGCTTTTCCTGAGGCGAAACAAATTTCAATGATTTAAAGAACATGAAAATTGGAGCTTGGAATGTTACAACGTTAAAAAATGACTATCGTATCGAAATTTTGACTGACGAATTCAGACGATTTGAGCTGGACTTATTAGGAATTTCAGAAACTCATATCCCAGGGGTAGGAAGCATGATATTAGGTGACATAGAATTTGTTTACTCAGGCAGGAAGGATGGGGTACATAGACAGGGAGTAGGGCTAATGATGAATAAGGAAGCTGCTAAGTCTTGTTTAGGCTGGGAAGGCATTTATAATAGAATACTAATTGCCCATTGTATGACTAGAAAGTTCAGGGTATCAGTTATAGTAGTATACACCCCTGTAGAACCGACTGATGGAGATACTAGTGACTCAGATGAATTTTACTTACAGTTACAGGAGCAAATAGACAAGGTCCCAGGTAGAAATCTACTGGGAGATTTTAACGCCCAGGTTGGTAGAAATAAGGATAGATAGTATCCCAGCTTAGCTAAATTTGGTGTAGGAAAAGAAAACAGTAATGGATAAAGACTTTTGCAATTTTGTAGGTATAATAATCTAGTTATAACCAATACGGTGTTTGGTCATAAAATGGCTCATAAGTTAATATGGTATTCACTTGATGGTAAGACAGCAAACCTTATTAATTATGTTATAGTAAACCGAAGACTGGCAGGATCAATACAAGATACTAGGGTATATAGGAGTGCTGTTATTGATGTTAAAAGTAAAGATCACCATCTAGTAGTGTCAAAGGTTAATTTAAAGCTGAAATATCGGATGGGTAATTACCTCCCGGGAAGTTATGATGTTAGTAGACTCCAGGATGAGAATTTGAGAGAAATTTTCCAGGAACAGTTGAATACTAAACTTGAGAGTTTAAAATTTGATAATGTGGAAGATGGTTGGAATAATCTTAGAAAAATAATTTGTGAAGTTGCTGAAGGTGTATTAGGGTAGTAAGCTAGAACTGCAGCTAACAACATTAGTGAAAAAGCTTCATATTTAATAGAAAGGAGAAAGGGCTTGTACAAGAATTTTCTGAGTGATAGATCGCATGAAAACAAAAGAAATGTAAAGAAAGTGGAGAAAGCATTGAAATATGAACTAAGGAGGTGTGAAGTGGAGGCCATGGATAAAATTGCCGAGGATTTAGAAGATGCAGCTAGACGGCATAATAGTAAAATATTGTACTGGCACGTTAACAAATTGAGAGGTAGTTGTCAATCCGGACTTGTCCCAGTTAAAGATAGGAATGGGGTGGCAATTAGCGATAAGGAAAAAGCTATAGCGAGATGGGCCGAACATTTTGAGAATTTGCTTAACCGAGAGAGAGGTGCAGGAAAAGATATAAAGGAAAATGAAAAAGTTTGTGATACCTTGGATATGAAGGAAGATTTGTTTTGTGAGAAGGAATTAGCAACAGTACTAAAAGGATTAAAGAATAATAAGGCTCCGGATGCTGATAGGGTAGTAAATGAGTTTCTTAAATATGGTGGCTCTGAGGTTAGAAATAAGTTATTGAAGATTATGAATATGATTTTTGAAAAAGGTGAAGTACCTAACGATTTTAGGAAAAACTTAATTAAGCCACTTTATAAGAAAGGTGATAAAAGTGAGTGTGGTAATTATCGAGGCATTAGTCTGGTCTCTGTAGGTAGTAAATTGCTTAGTAATATGATACTTTTTAGACTGAGAGATGCCGTAGACAAAGTTTTAAGAGAAGAGCAGTACGGTTTTAGAAAAGGTAGAGGATGTGTTGACCAAATTTTCACTCTTAGGTTAATAATTGAGAAGTGCCTAAGTTTTCAAACACCTTTGGTCCTCAGTTATATAGAATATGAGCAAGCGTTCGATTCTGTTGATAGAAGAGCTTTAGCAAAGGTCTTATTCAGGTGTGACGAGTCGGACAAATGCACTGAAGTCATAGATGCTATTAATGAGGATAACACCATAGAGGTTAAAGTAGGAAATGAGGTTCGTTGCTGGGGTCGTAATGATTAATAAACAAACCAGGGTTTTATTCTATTCCTATGGGTATGAATTTTTTTTATAAACTTTGTCCTAAGAAGCCCAGGAAAAGCAATGGGAGACCACGGAATCAAATGGGAAGGAAAAAGTCTCCTGGACTTGGATTATGCTGATGATTTAAGCATCCTAGATGAAAGTGTGAGCAAAATGAATGAAGTTTTAGAGGTTTTGCGAGTTCAGGGTGCTAGAATTGGTTTGAAAATTAATGTTAGGAAGACTAAGTCACTAAGGCTAGGAATAAGTGAAGATGAAAAGGTGACGTTGGGTAATGAAAAGATTGATCAGGCGGACAGCTTCACTTACCCTGGTAGTATTATTAGTAAATATGGTGGGAGCAGGGAAGATATTAAAATTAGAATAGCCAAGGCTCAGGGTGTTTTGTCACAGTTAAAAAAAAGTCTGGAAGAATAAGAAGATAAGTCTGCAAACCAAGATTAGAATATTAGAAGCTACAGTGATGACAGTGGTCAAATATGGCTCTGAAGCATGGACGCTCCGAAAAGCGGATGAAGATTTGCTAGATGTTTTCCAGAGAAATTGCTTAAGGATTGTTCTGGGTACCCGGCTGACTGACCGTATTTCAAACAATAGGCTATACGAAAAATGTGGTTCAATACCGCTTTCAAGGTCTATAATGAAAGAAAGGTTGAGGTGGTTAGGGCATGTTGTGCGGATGAAGGATGACAGATTGCCGAAGATTGTTCTTTTTGGCCAACCATCTAGGGCTAAACGGAAGGCAGGTCGTCCCCGTCTGGGGTGGGAGGACGTCATAAAGACAAATTTAAAGGAAATGGGGACTTCGTGGGTGGGTGTAAAAAGGGAGGCTTTGAATAGATTGGGGTGGAGGAGGAGCGTGCGTAGCTGTGTTGGCCTCAGGCGGCTTAGTGCTGCGATGAGTTGTTAGTAGTAGTAGTCGTAGTAGAGTTTTTTTTGGTAAATGATTTAACACCATATGCCAGTCAATTCTAGACAAGATGCAAGGTACCTTCAGCCTGGAGGTTATTAGTGTCCGACAATTTTTTAGTCAGAAACATGCGTGGCTTGGATGTATCTTTAGTAAAAAACATTATTTATATGAAAAACATGATTTTCTTATCCTATGATTGAAACCAGTATTTTTTACAGAAGGCGCAATAAACCGTTTGAATACGTAATGTGACGATCAAAAGTTTTGGCTTAGAAACCTGTGTCTAAACCCATCTGATTGCATTACACAATCTCGTCCCTAGTTCCAAATATAACGTGTTTGATCACTTTGCTTGGAAAGGCGCCAAGGAACGTGCTGCAAGCAAATAGTAAGGCAAGGAACGTAAAGTCCCCCAATTATAATGTAGCCCTCTACTTTAGTAGTCAAAATTGATTGGGGGAAACACGCCCCGCCCCCCCGCACCCCTTATTTCCCCAACACAGATCCAATCAAAATTTAGAGACAACCAATTTATTCAGCGTACTTGAAAAGTCCAGTAATTGTGTCCTTTAAGATTAAAACTCCTCCCCAATGCCCTCAGGAAAAGGGTTTTAAGGTGTGCCCCGGGCGGGGGATATAACATTTTTATAGAAAGAGTGGCTACATAAATTTCCCAGGGGGCTCATTTGAAATTGAAAGGTCTAGTGCCCTTTTTGATAGTCAAAGGTGATCGGAGGGCATCCTGCCCCCTCCTCTCACCTGTTATTTCCCCGAACACATCCAATCAAAGTTTTGATATATCCACTTTGCTAAGCATATTTAAAAGATCTAGTAATTAAGTCTTTGAGATGACACCCCCTTCCCGCGGCCTTCAAAGCAAGGGCCATAGGATATACCCCCGCCCGAGAACATTCATCTTTAAATGATCCCATAGTGAAATTTAATATGATATTTAAGATATTTCAATCTACTGTTGAAGTCTAAACCATTTGGATTAATATAACTTATTTGTGTCGAAAATTCCATTTTTGCTACTGAAACGTGCATAAATCTTAATAGTTCCAAGAATTTGTTGGAATTCAATAAGCAAGTCACAATTCCAATAGAAAAATTATATTTTCTTCTCAATTGTTTGAATTCGAGCCAAACATTTTGCTAGAAATCAATTTTTTTTTTACAGTGTAGTCTAAAAAACAACACTACTGATAGCAGGAAGTAGCTATAGGTATCATTTTCACCTCAAACACATTCTTGACTTCTCATCTTTCAAATTTCATTTAAGAAATAATTTAATTTACAATGACAAATGAAACTTAGATAGGAAAAAAAACTAACAAAATGAAAAAAAAAATCAAAAAGGGTGAAAAAAAGGGTTAATTTACAATGTTTTGCTAAATTCGGCGTTAGCTGGTATGTTATATTCATTTTAGAAGCAGGTATTAAATGATCTTTTGATTAGAAGAATTGTATATGCCATTTATAGACAACAGTATATGCTTAATAAGTAGAACTTGCTGCCACCCTTCAAGTCTAAGGGGCATGAGCTTATATTTATGCTCTGGGGCTGGGTCGCTTCTTTGATAAAAACAATTGTTATATCTTCGATATAACACTTAAGATTTGTGAATTACAAGGAAGAAACTAAAAAATATCATAAAAAATAACAAGAACCTCAAAACATCGGGCGCGGGAGCACAGGTCTCTAAACGCGGCATATTGAACTTAACTGGCATCCAGGGCTGAGGCTATCAAGGAGGCACACTTGTGCCTCTATAAAGAGGCGACCCACCACAATGTTAAGCGATTTCAGGTCCTAGAGGTCGCAGAGAGACGGCGGTAATTTCTTTTTGTAGCCCAAGCTCAAACTAAGAACCTTGCAAAATTTAATCCTCCTCTGACTTTATCTTCATGGGGTAAACTGGGCCGGAATTTTGGACCCTCCCACCACAGCCCCCCTTTAACGTTGACCGATAGGGCTGAAATTTAGAAGTTAAGCTTTCCTAGGGCCCGGGAGGTTATCCTCGAAATTTCAGCTCAATCCGATCACTCCTTCCCTGTTTTCAAAAAACCAAATATAGCCACTTAAAATTCATCATTTCTTTTTTTTCTTAGCCACGCCTACATGCCACAGTTGGCAACGGATCCGGTTGAATGAGGACTCATTCGAAGCAGAATTCGACCTGTTAGGGCCTTTTGATATTTTCAGACCGAAAAAATTATCCCCCGAATTTACATTTACGAAAAACCTTAGTTTTTTTTCAAATAATACAGATAAACAGGTTAGACATGCTTTGTTATGAAAATATCTGCGCGTCAATTTTCATAACAAAGCATGTCTAACCTGTTTATGTGTATTATTTGAAAAAAAACTACGTTTTCTAAAGAGTTAAAGAGGCTGAGTTACAAGGTCAACCTTTAAACCGTATCGGGATTAGGAGGCACAGTTGGGGGGGGGGGCTGTTAAATATGCTGTGTCACCAGTTCGAACCGTAAAAAGTACAGGGATTAGGAGGCACCCTGTACGACGTGATGTGAGTATTCAGGAATTAAAAGCCTTAACACAAGAATGTTCAAGAGCGGGGGGTTTGGGGGGCGGCAGCCCCCAACTTCAACTCCTGACACGATCAGCTAACAGTTAGTCAAGCAATAATAAGTAATAAACTGTACAAAAACGTGCAGAAATTATTTGAAAAAAACTACGTTTTCTAAAGAGTTAAAGAGGCTGAGTTACAAGGTCGAACCTTAAAACGTACAGGGATTAGGAGGCACAGTTGGGGGGCTGCCGCCCCCAAACCCCGCTTTCGCAGCCTTTAAATAAAAAAAAAAAATTTTAACTGAAAGTAAGGAGCGACATTAAATCTTAAAACGAACAGAAATTATTCCGTATATGAAAGAGGCTGTGCCCTCCTCAACGCCTCGCTCTTTACGCTAAAGTTTGACTTTCTCACAACTCTTTTTTTAAACAATAAAAACTTTCGCGTAAAGAGCGAGGCGTTGAGGCGGGCACAGCCTCTTTCATATACGGACTACTTTCTGTTCGTTTTAAGATTTAATGTCGCTCCTTACTTTCAGTTTAAAATTTTTTTTTTATTTAAAGGCTGCGAAAGCGGGGATTTGGGGGCGGCAGCCCCCCAACTGTGCCTCCTAATCCCTGTACGTTTTAAGGTTCGACCTTGTAATTCAGCCTCTTTAACTCTTTAGAAAACGTAGTTTTTTTCAAATAATATTTAAGAAGAGATCTTCCCGTCCAGAAATGCATAAACTAAAGTGAATAATTAAACTTATTTATGCTAAGATTTTGGTGGTCACATTATTATGTGACCACCTTAAAAATATTTTAATATAATATCAATTGCCAAGACGATTTAAATTTAAGAAAAAGTACCTAGTTAAGTTCTCAAGTCTTTGATACCATTTGACTTCCAGCTACGAGGGTTGATCGAGGTATGATAAACAGGGTTGACACTGTCAGTAGGAATTTACTAGATTTAGTAAAAAAAAATCTAGTAAATTTTTAGGTTCTAGTAAATTAACCAAAATCAAATACAATGTAAGGTTTTATTGTAAACAAAACTTTTTTTATCTTCTATGAATCCAAAGGAAAATTAGGGTTTATTCATTACAAAATCTGATTTCGATTACGTTAGATACTATGGCTACAATTGCTCTTATTCTGGCGATTTCGCATCCACCCTAGCACTTAAAAATCTCTACTTTTCTTTCAACATCTTCTTGATACTCGCTTTGAACGGCAAACTATTTAAAATCAGGACTGTTATGCCGGCTTAATTTGTTTTCAGAAATTTTTTCCAGACTCTCATAGCAGCTGCTACGTTGGTTAGTTAGCCTTCTCCCTTATTAAAGACGCTACTGGAAACGAATTTTTTCCATACTTTCCCAAGTTCTTTCGGACTCTCTGCAGCCTGCCCCATTCAAGTGCTGGAGCAGAAAGACAGTTCTTGATTCTGTCGGTCATCAAAACTAAAAACCAGAGTTGGCTAAATGTCTCGAGTCTTCCGTCCCTGTTGAAAACGAAACAACTTGTTCTCAGGTCGTCAAGTGGAGCACATGACTGGGTGACCCCCAGCGATTTGACTCGGGCTATCAAGAAATGTAAACAAGTAGATCCCTTCAGTCAGAATTCAACAGTAGTGGATACTTTATATTTGAATGAGGCCGAGGACGATTAAAGGCTTTTAAGTGCGACTTTTTTAATTGTGACTACATATTTTTCTTCTTACTTTTCAATTTGTATCATTGCCTGACCTGAAGAACACTGACAATGTTATTTTTTTAAACTAATTATTGTATGTTATATAAGTTTTCTTTTTCTTGACAGTCCTAGTCCAATTTGAGGTGCACTTTTTTAATTTACATATTTTTACAACTAAACCGGTAGCCGATTACGTCATTTCCGTTTTGAAGTGACATTGATTGTACTGGTTTTTGATTCCCCTCAATACGAACAAGAGAGAATCTAGAAGAAATCAGTTCAAAAAAATCCTAAATTAATTGCTTTAAAATTTGCTGGAAATTTTTGTAAGCAGCTTATCCCTTATTTAAAGACCAGCCCAATTAGTGTTTTAAAAGTGGCAAATTTTTTCTTAAAAATGCAAAATTGAAGGATTAAGATTTCAAACCTAAAAACGGAAACTGGGGGACAAATTCCAAAAGCTGTCACTTTCAAACACACCTCAGATTCTAAGCACTCCATCGCCTGAATTGCTTCGTGAATATGAGTTGTAGCTGTTTTTCTTCATTGATTATTTTTTAATTTTTAATATATATGAATTTTATGACCTAAAGACCATTAATAAATTTAAAGCCGGACTTCACCAGCAGGATTTCCAGAATCTAAGATTCCAAACTATTGTTTGACGTCTTAATTACACCGCTTCTGGAGGTATGAAGCCTATCCAGTAGTAAATCCAAATAATAAAAAAAAGGATTTTTGAACTTATAGGTTTCCGGAATTTTCAATCATACTATGAAAACGAAAGGAAAGAGGAAAAGTGAAAAAAAAGAAGAAAAAAGTAAAAAAGAATGTGTAAATGCTATTGATCATCCTTCTATAGCAGAAATCGATGCTTGATGGTGCAAAAAATTTTTCTGAGTATTTAGTAGAAACAGATGCGATTTACTAAATTTTTCCTCTCCGATCTAGTAAATTCTTCCAAGCCACGGTGGCAACCCTGATGAGAAACCACTTCATTGGAACTCTACTTGCCTGAAGACGTCTCCTCCGTCTGAGTACTAGGCTGAAAATTTTTTATCTAGTACAGGATTTTATTTGTCTCTTATGATATTTTTTGGCGAAGTTCTAATATGCTTCCATTTCTCGTTTGTGCATAACAAAGATTAGAAACAAATGATTGCAGGACAGTTAAAATGTGGCTTCTTGTTCGTGAAAAATATACCGCCAAATCCTCGCACTGAAAGCATTTTCCCAAAAAAACATCTCGCCCACCCTGAGGCATTTCTCAGCCTGTTTCTATCTTGTCCTTCATTCCCGACTTGACTTCAGGATACGAAAAAGAATTCTCTTTATAATATTACGAAAAAAGGCACTTGTTTCTTTTAGTCACCACACCCAAGAAGTCAAGTTAGGCTATTCCTAATGAAACAATTGTTGCTTCATAATTTACAAAATAATTGTAGCTAACACATTTTCCAAGCAGATCCACTATATTCTCCCCCCTTCCATTGTGCAAATATATAGCCCAAATTATATATTTCCAGCTATACTTACAATGCTTCTCTCTTGTTTCAACCCGTATAAATTGACTCAACTGTGACGAAACCAAAACTGGAAAAACAAGTTACGGGTGGGAAAATGCAATGAAAATATCCAATTTGGGCTATATATTTGCACAATACGGGGGGTGGGGATAAAGTATACCGGGTCTGCGTACAAAATATTTTAGCTACAATTCTGCTGTATATTATGAAGTAAGAATTATTTTTAATTAGATTACCCTAACTTCACTTCTTGGGTGTGGTGGCTTTAAGACACAAGTATCGGAAAAAAAAAACTAATCAAAAATTCATTGATTTTTCTTATTGCTATTTGTTCAAGTTCACTTTTTTCGTCCTTTTTATGCCTTTATAGTCTTTTAATGTAATATTTTTTCGAATTAAGTTGATATATTTGATTTTTTAGTTTTTTTTCTACCAACTTAATAAAATAAAGGTTACATCCTTTTGCCATTCTATACCCTTTTTTCTAAATCTTTTTGATGCTTTTGTCTAGTTTTAATTTTAACTTTGAAATGCGAAATTGACCTAACCGGGCTTGTGATAAAAATTGTTTGTAATAAATATATTACAACTTCAAAAATGAAGTCTCAATATGGCATAGGAACCTAAGAGAGAAAAGGAAATAATAAATGAAAAATAAAATAAAAAAGGTGAGAAAAAGAGGATTATGGATCTTCCATAATATGGATCTTTTCTGCATATACGGGAGGCCTAAATTATATTCTTTTTACTGTAGTGCAAAACGTCGGACATGATAAAAAAAAAAAAAATGATAAATTTAGCATTATAAACAGTCCTGTCTCCATCTGAATTCGTGATCTCTAAAAGTCTCTGGTCCCTGAATGATAAAATATTACTTCAATATAATTCTTAGTACTAATATATTTATCTACACCGTGGCAAAATGTCAATTCTATCTTGTATTAAATATTTTATATTATTTTAAAATTTTGGTGTAAACAATTTTAAAACAGTAATTATTAATTTATTGTGTATTTTGAAAAGCTTAAATATAGACAGTTTTGTTTTAACAATTTTAGATATAGCCATGGACAAATTTTGGAGTTCATTCATTTTTCATCTAATTTTTATAATTTTTGAAGAGCTCCGAAATTAGATAGTGGTTAACACTGGTCTGTCTAAAGTGGAGCTCCGAAATGTTTTAGGGTATTGACCTAATGGTTGGCACCGAGGATAAGTATAACCACTTACGGAACGAGTACTGACCAGTGATGCCAAACATGGTACAATTGTACCATTTTGGTACATTTCACCTCTACTGGTATAATTTAGTACAATCTCATAAAATATGGTACATTTTACAAAATTATGGTACAATGTGGTACAATTCAGTATTTTTGTACCTATGTCTGCATTCTTTGATCTAAAAATATTTTATTTCACCCTGATCTGTTCGGCATAGTCAAAATAAGGGAGAGCCAAGCAGTCACCTATTTTCCTTCTTTCTCTAACTGACACTTCAATTCCGGTGTCCAAAGATCGACAAAAACATCTGTCTGTGTATCAACATCAAGTCTTACCGATTGAGACAAAAACATCTGTCTGTGTATCAACATCAAGTCTTACCGATTGACAATGAAGCTATAATGACATTTGGATTCGTGATGGTTGGGAATATAGTGGAATAAAAACAAAAGCCAACCACCCAAGGTGAATCACCTCAGTTTGAAAATTCATGCTATTTCCTTTTTTATTTCATTAGCATTAACCAAACTAGCAGTTGGTAAATATTTACCGATATATATATATATATATATATATATATATATATATATATATATATATATATATATATATATATATTATATATATATATATATATATATATATATATATATATATATATATATATATATATATATATATATATATATATATATACGTATATGTATATATATATATATATATATATATATATATATATATATATATATATATATATATATATATATATATATATATATATATATATATATATATATATATATATATATATATATATATATATATATATATATATATATATATATATATATATATATATATATATATATATATATATATATATATATATATATATACATATACATATATATACTTCATACACGTGTAACAAAAAGCCGATTTGCGTCATTTCCGTTTTGAAGTAACATAGATTGTATTGGTTTTTGATCCCCTTGAATACGAGTTAGAGAGAATCCGGAAAAAATCAGTTCACAAAATCTCATAATAATTGTTTTAAAATTTGCAAGAATTCTTTGTAAGCAGCTTATTTCTTATTTAAAGACAAACTTTATAACAGAAACTGGGGGAAAAATTTCAAAAGCCGTCACTTTCAAACACACCTCAGATTCTAAGCGCTCCATCGCCTGAGTTGCTTCATGAATATGAGCTGTAGCAGTTTTTCTTCGTTGATTGCATTTTAATTTTTCAATATATCTGAGTTTCATGACCCGAAGACCCTTGATGAATTTAAAGTCGGGCTTCAACAGCAGGATTTCCAGAATCCAAGATTCCAGACTATTGTTTGAGGTTATGGATACACCGCACCTGGAATATGATGCCTATCCAGTAGTACATCCAAACAATCCAAAAAAAGGATTTTTGAACTT
This sequence comes from Artemia sp. Qi Xiang Cuo, assembly GCF_049724085.1. Taxonomy (NCBI): domain Eukaryota; kingdom Metazoa; phylum Arthropoda; class Branchiopoda; order Anostraca; family Artemiidae; genus Artemia; species Artemia sp. Qi Xiang Cuo. Next base: position 11,863 of record NW_028297526.1, read on the forward strand.
ATAGGTTTCCGGAATTTTCAATCATGCTATGAAAACGAAATAAAAAAGGAAAAGAGAAAAAAACAAGAAAATGGAAAAAAAAATTTTGTAAATCCTAATGATTATCCGCATATAATAAAAATCTATGCTTGATGGTGCGCGTGGGGTGTTCGCCGCACGCACCAAACATTTTTTTGACCATTTAGTAAAAACAGATGCGATTTAGTGAATTTTTCCAGGCCAGGGTGGCAACCCTGGAGGGGCTACAGGAACGATCCTACCCTCTATCGAGATCTTTGTAAAAGGGAAAAGAGTCATTTTATGGAAACTATTAAATGGAAAATCAGGTCTTAGCAACTACTTTTCGGCAATATATTGTAAGAATACAAGGTTAAAATGCAATTTTAGCCCCTGATTTGTATTAAAATCGTCATTTGGGATCAATTTCAAGCGGTACCATAAATGGTCGTAAATGGCCGAAACGACTTTTCTTGGCCTGTTTCTGTAGTAATATATGCTACTCTAAACAATTTCTTCAGGTACTGTCAGGAGTAATGTACTGTATTAGAAGAGAAAGTGAATGAAAATGTCTTATGCAAAATTTTCATAGATAGTACTTTATGTCACCGACGATCCGCGTGTTTCGCGAAACGGAACACGCGGAAAAAAATTTGGGATATGGTACAATTTTTTTGTCTTTGGTACGTTTTTCATGCAATTTGTGGAACATTTTGTTTTGACTGTTAGTAACACTGGTTCCAGCATATCGCAGAACCAGTCTTCCTCCCGCTCAAAGATAGACGTTAGCACTCATCATCGTGGATTGTGGAAGCGTTGGTTTCCCACCGAAACCTAGGAATTCATAAAACAGAAATGATCATGTGAACTACTATCTTAATTCTACATGGTTCCTGTCTTTATTTATATAAAAATGGCCAAAAACGATTGTTTCACTTTTATTAATATACTGTGACTATTCGATAACTTATACGACAATAAAAAAATCCTGTAATATGTCTTCATTGTTCCAAAATATTAATTATAAGCTAGAAATTGGTTTTTTTGTTAAAACTTAATAGAAACAATACAAAATATGATTTTATTTAAAAAATTGATTCCTTGCGAGGGACTAGAGACGCACTAGAATAGAATTGCAAAATAGATATCAAATTACTCTGCTTGCTGAACCACGACTACTGTTAATGAATGCAATCTTACTAGATCCCGGCGCCGCACCGGCAGATCGACCGAAAGCCGCCGTCGAGAGGCCCGGTCGAACGCCGCCGAAGTGTCGTAACACCACCGGCGCGCAACAGGCGTGCCGCCACCAACAGAGGCGGTGGCATTTGGTAGACTTTAAATCAATTTTGCGGCAATTCTTTATTGCGTCAATCGCTAAGTCGGAGCTTTTCCTTCTCGTGTGGTTTAGTATTTTGATTTTACTGATTCGAAATCAAGCAGGGCTAGCACAATCCCCGAATTTTCGGGTATTTTTCCGAAAATCTATGCGTCACCTTCAAAAAAAATTTGGTTCCCCGAATCCCCAAAAATCACGCAATCACGGTGCCACCCCTAGTGATTTATCACCAGTAACTTTCCCTGCCAAATATTATTGTGCATACCATAGTTCTCCACTACTCTCTTGTTCATTAATTTTCTTCTCTTTTGTTACTTTGCATAAAAACCAGACAGATGCAATATGCAATTGCAAATATTGCAATATACACAGTTCTTCATATGTTGACAAAAACAGAATCGTCTTTATGAATTGAGTTGCAGTTTCCCAATTGCTATTTCTTACATCGTTCGTGGTCAAGAATTTTATTTTCAAGTTGAATAGAATCATAGAATGAATTCACTACAATACAGCTTCAGCCTTCAGTTGGATTTTGAAATTGACAGCCGACAAATTGTTTCTACAACTGAAATGTAATTTTGCGTATTTTTTTTTTTTGCTGTTTTTAGATAAGATTTTCTTAATGTTTAATACTCAATTGCTGAACGCCAGATAGAAAATACAATCTTCTTTCTGAAATTTTTTTACCCCTCCCCCCCCCAAAAAAAACAACCTTCTATTGAGACAAAATTTAGCTATAGACTATGCTATGTACAAGGTTGGGAAATTAAAGATTGAACCGGCAG
>NW_028297527.1:0-13973 GCF_049724085.1 Artemia sp. Qi Xiang Cuo
TTGAAACAATGGTTAGGGGCGGGGGTTAATATTTTAATATCTCTGAGACACTTTTACTGTGATGAAATGAAAGGTTTACTTCTAGGCCCCTTAAAACTATAATATTCTAGCGAAAATAGCATTTTGAGATAAAAAGGCTCTCTAACAGTAATTGACTAGAAATTAACTAAAAATATTATTATGAGATAGCGAAGAGATAGCAACAGTGGGGACAGAGAAAATAGCAAAGATTAGAAAAAGAGCGGTTTCTTTGACAAGCAAGCAAAAAAATTACATTATATTTAGATATCTCTGAGGGAGGGGGGGGAGTAGAGAAATTTAAAAGAATGGTTGGGGGCGGGGAGTTAATATTTTAATATCTCTGAGATACACTTTTACAGTGTTGAAAAATAGTGAAAAGAAAAGACTAAAAAAACATTGGAAGAAATAGATATATATTTCTATAACTAGAGGTAAAAATGCTTACATTTTTATATCAAGGCTGCACTTGTGTGCCTGATGGTCCGGGTAGCGCTTGTGGGAGGGCAACCTCATGATCTTGTATAGGCGGGGCAGCTCCTAAGACCCTCGACAATGTATGATAAGGGGTGATGGGCCGGCTATTTCATGATCTTGCGTAGGTGGGGCTTCGGCATTGTAGTTATCCGCCCACTCTCCCTTTAGTCTTCTGCCCGGCTGCACTGGGGCTGCCTCACCCTCTCTTGCTCTCTTAGATGGAGGGGAGACAATACATTCTTCACTATTGTCCTTAAAAGAAGGGAAAAAAATTAGTATCAAAAAAATTTCCCCCCTTTTTTTACAGAAGAAAAATTAGTACTCATAACCTAACCATAATTTTGTCTAGAAAAGCATTTATCACTAAGAAACCCACTCCCCAGCATTTTCAGTAAAGCAAAAAGTAAAAATATTCTAAACTCAGAAATTAAATACTATTTTAATTAATTAAAAAAGCTTATTCATAGACATCCCAGCCCCTTACTTTTCACGCAAAGAAACACTTTGTTTTCATTTTACAATGATGGCGATAGAATAGAGGCATTTCCCCCTCCTCCCCCCTTTCAGCAATGTCCTAAATATATTGTTAGACCTTAATTTGAAAATAACTCGTTTCACCCTTCCATACAGGTTGTGAATCCACAAGCTTAATAAACAGCAATCTCTTTCTGCGTGAAAGTGTTTTTAATTTGACTGGAAAAACAATCCTTTTTTGATCTGTGGAACCTTTGGCCAAACCGCTAATGTAAGGATTGACATGCAGGAAGTGCAATTGTGGGGGTGTCAGCTAATTATAATCTTGCAGAAATGTTTTTTTCAATTTAGCGGCTTAATGGCTAAGGGATTGACATAAAGTTGACTGTAACTTTTAGATAGGCTTACAGAAAGAATAAATTTATTTCTATTGGAAGAATTATACTTGTAAAAACAGTGGAGGGTTTTGAGGGGGGTTATGTGGTAAAAAGAACATATTTTATGTTTTCTAGTGAGTATAAAGATAGCATATTGGAGGCTGTATTGTGGGGAGGGGGACTTAGATTTACTGGAGGGTGACCAAGGAAAGTAATTTTATTTTAAAAATAAAACATAAAAATGTACTAAAACAGAACTCACATTGCTAATTGTGGCTGCCAAGGCTTCAAGCTCATCAATAATATCCATTCTTGTTCTTTCAACTGTGTCACAATACTTTCTGATAATTTAATCACAATGCATGTCCGTTATATACAAAATCTCAAGGTCGAATTGGTATGCAAAGGGAAAATCTGTATGTAAGCGAGCCTCTGATTGGTCTAGCAGGGGATGTAACCAGCCCTCTGATTGGTTTAGAAGGAGACCCGTGATCCTGTTTCCTATTCCTGGATCTTAACATTCGCTCCGAGTGTGCACTTGGCCAAAACAACAACAACAAATAAATCGACCTTGGAAAAAGAGGTCATAGACCCACTTCGATTATGCAATCATTCTCCCTGGGGATTCAATGCCCAAATATGGTGTGGGCGTGGGACTGACATCACAGGTGTTCTCCCTAGGGACTCTACGCCCAAATAAGGAGTCCCCCTTTTATTCAATAAAACCTTTCTACTGAAACAAACCCTAGAGATTAGGGGTAAGGATTGTAAGTTATGCCCAGCGAGCATTAAAGGTTTGTATGGAAGGGATGGTTGTTTAACTTCAGAAGAGGCTCAGTCTTTCTCCCTGAAAACGACTATGTCAATATAAAACGAACAGAAATTAATCAAAAAAGACTTTTCAGCACAAAATAAGTTTTTCCCAAAAAAAAATAAAGAACTCCATTAAACCAAAAATGAATAAAAATAGAATCAAATAATCTAACAAGCAAACAACTACCACAAATCAGCATCAATAAATAAACAAAACCCAAAACAAACAGAAATTAAAATAAGTCAAACTCAAAACGAGCAGAAATTAATCTGAGTAGGATTCTAAACCCTTTACTTTCTAAAAGCCAGAATATAATTTGTACTTTACTGGAAAAAATCTTTTAAATGTTTTCCCTTTAAGAAAACAAAACTTTAAGAAAACAAAAATTAATGAAGATCTTAAGGAATAAATATCAGCATATGTATATTAAATTGACAATGCATATATTTTCAGTAAATTCATTTGAATATTTTTCAGAAAAGTACAAATTATATTCTGGCTTTTAGAAAGCATAGGGCCTACTCAGATTAATTTCTGCTCGTTTTGAGTTTGACTTATTTTAATTTCTGTTTGTTTTGGTTTTCATTTATTTATTGGTACTAATTTTTGGTAGTTGTATGCTTGGTAGCTTATTTGATTCTATTTTTGTTAATTTTTGGTTTAATGGAGTTCTTTACTTTTTTTGAAAAACTTATTTTTTGCAAAAAGTTTTTTTGATTAATCATAAAAAGGGACAATCCACGATAAAAAAAAAAGATTCAAGCTGGAATCAAACGCATGACAATGTAGTTTTAAATCCAGTGCTGTATCAACAGAACCACTCCTCTAATAATTTAATTTAATATATTGGTGTTTGTAAGACTTTAATTTCGTAGCTTATTAAGGGGACCTGGTGGAGGAATTTGTGGGAGGTGCTCTTGCAAACCTCCAGTTAAGGGTTTTGGACCATAATTGTTACAATTCCTGTTTTTTGCTTCCAAGGTTTTCCACTGAAGAACTGGAACCAAAAGTGGTGTTTTTTGTGCTATATCTCACTTACGAATGGTGGAATTGATTAAAAAAAAAGCAAACATCACTCTAAAAAGTTCTGGTCACCCACTAGCCCAAGCTTTTCCACTTGAGAAATGGCACCAAAAGTACCATTTTAAGTGTCATTTGAAACTTGCAGAAAGTGGAATTTATAGAAAGAAAGTAGACATGAGCGATATTTTTTATATGAGCTATCAACAACCTATCTAAGATGTTCTGGTAGCCCGCTAGCCCCAACCCTCGAGAAACGGTATAAAAGTGCCTTTTTTCAAGCCATATGGCAATTGCAGACGGTGGAATTTTTATAAACCACGTACATAAGAGAAATAGCTTTTGAATGAGCTCTTAAGCATCTCTCTATGATGTTCTAGTAACCCACTAGGCTTGGAAAAAAAAGAAAAAGAAAAAAAGACCGTTTTAACATTTTTGAACTTTTAGTTACTTTATGGTTAGTAACTTTATGGCTTTAAACGACTGTTTGCCTATTATTCCAAGCAAAATAATAGTCCTGTGTCAATTCTAATTTCTTGGTCAACCTTCCAAAGACCATAGGCGGGCGTGCCTTATTTGCCTCTCATTCTTGGCAATCTGGTGGTTCTATGACAATTTAAATTCTTGGTCAACCTGCGTGAGACTCTAGGCAGGCCCGGCTTTCCAAAAACTAACACACAAGTACATGTCCAATAAGAGAGTCATACTTACTCCTACCATTTACCCGTGCCATTTAAACATTTTTGTCTCTCAATTACCTGGACTATGTGTCTTGGAATTTTTCAACAATTAGCCATGTCTTGATTCCTACTGCAAAATAAATGATTTTCACTAGGTTGCAGCTAATGCTTCAAGCGTGGCAAAGAGTTCATTGCTAATTCTCCCCAGAAACTTGTTAACATTGAAATCTGTGTAATCTAATAGACGGTAGAATTTAAACAAAATAGTAAATATAATCAATAGCTTTTAATTGAGCCCTTAAAAACCTATCTAAGATGGTGTGGTAGCCTGCTAATGATTCAGTAACTTACTGATGAGCAGACGACTTATGAAACTTACCAAGGGGGCTGAAGGGAGGATTTTATGGGAGGGGCTCTTTGAAACCTCTAGTTAAGGGTTCTGGAACATAACTTTTACAACAGTAGCTGTTTTTGCTTCAGAGCTTTTCCACTTAAGAAGTGGTACCAAAAGTGTTGTTTTCAGTGCTATATCACACATAAAAATGGTAAAATTGATACAAAAAAAGTACGTGTATGTGCGCAATAGCTTTAAAATGAACCATTAAACATCACTCTTATAAGTTCTGCTAGCCCAATTACGCCAGCTTTTCCACTTGAGAGACGGCACAAAAAGTGCCATTTTTAGTGACATTTGGAACTTACTGATGTTAGAATTATTTATGAAAAACGTAGATATGAGCAATAAGTTTTATATGAGCTATAAAAGATCTGTCTACGATGTTCTGCTAGCCCGCTAGTGTCAATCCTTGAAAAATGACACAAAAAGTGCCGTTTTAGGGTCATATGGCACTTGCAGATTGCATAATTTTCAAAAAGCACGTAGATATGAGACATAGCTTTTGAATGAGACATTAAGCAACTCTCTATGATATTTTGGTAGACCGCTAGGCCAGTTGAAAAAAAAAGAAAGAAAAAAGGGTAGACAGATCAATGCTGCCCATACAAAAAAGTGATTTTCCTTGTTGTTCAGGGAGGGGGACTGTAATTCCCCTAAAGCAGTTTTGACTATGTTGATTCCAATGGTACATTTTTATTTTGACCTGACGCCATTTTCGAGGGGTTTGATGCTTTTTTCAAATCACCGTAAATTCCTTTTTGTAATAAACTTTTACTTTTAAGACAAAATGAAATAATAATCATTATTCCTGGTTCAGTGTCGCATAACAATTTTTTTTCACTATGCAGTTTTTTTCAAAACACGTTTTTAACTTCCGATTTCTATAGGCTGTGCTTCGCTCTTTACTAGGTTGCAGCTCCCTCTGCAACCATGATCGTAATACTCATTCATCTAATACCAGACTTGAAGCTAAAAAGAAGGACGCTTTGATTGCGAGAGCTGATTACCTAAAGCGGCGTTCACAAGCGTGTCTAGCTAGAATCCAATGTCTAGACACGTGTCTAGCCAGAAACCAATGTCTAGGCAACGATCGTTCACAAATAAGATTCGGCGCTTAGCTAGACACGCTAGACAAGGTGCTTGGCTAGACATTTAGTTCTAGCCTCTAGAACTCATTATTCTAGTATTGTCAATTACAGCCAATCAGAATGTGTCAAGATCCATTATTTTCATCATTTTGTTTAAATTTGTAAACTGAAATTTAATTTTTGTTTTCTCATTAATTGTTTTTTTCATTTTTGGCAAATATGCAACACCAGATATAATAATGAAGCACAGTAAGGCAGTTGTTTTGCTTATCTCATTCATTAGCTTGTGACAGTAAAAATAGGGATTATAATATTTGAAAGTTTTGCCCGCATAAGCTCTTTTGATTGGCTAGAAATGACACTTTGAAACTAAATTTGTAGTTTTAGCTAAGCACCAAATTTTACATGTGAACGGTCATTGCCTAGAAATTAGATTCTGGCTAAACACACGTCTAGACATGGGATTCTAGCTAGACACGCTTGTGAACATCGCTTAAAGGAAGTCCAATAATTCCAAACCAATGATTCCATCAATGATTCCAAACCAATTCGAGGGTGGAGCAAAGCTAGGATGTGTCGTAAACTGCCTAAAAAATTTACAAATTTTTTCGGACTTTCTGACTATGACTGACGTGTAAATCCTTAAGGAATAGGAAGGAGGGACGCTAAATCTATTTAGGAGCTTAAGGAGGGCGATTGACACATTTGCTCAAGGGATGAAATCTATAACATAGATATCCCACTTTAAATTTGAAGAAATTGTGACGCCAAGTAATTTAAAGGAGGACGCAGAAATTTAAGGAGAGATAGGATTAAGAAAACAGGGCAAGGATTTGAGGAAACAAATTGGCATTATCATAGACTCAAAGGCTTACTGTCATGTCCAAGTCTGAGGCTTCATCTCCAATTTCTTTGAGGGTCACATAGGATCACTTATTGAATTCCTGAAGCAAGTTTCAACAACCGTTAGGTCACCAACAGTTTTCCATCGGTCAGGAAATTCCTTCGTGGGGCTGTTAATTATGACTAGAAAAAGGAGGGGACCTAGGAGAGCACCTTGGGGTATGCCATTGTGGACAGGAAGAGGATTTGAACAATGATTCTAGTTTTGACAACCAGCGATCTATTTGTTAAGAAGGAGGCAACCAATTTGACCAGTAAGAGATCAATATTGAACTCGCTGACAAGTTTCTCAACTACAATATCATGGTTAACAAAGTGTCAAATGCCTTCTGAAGGTCAATGGAAATCAAATTTGGCTAGGAATTAGGCTTTTCGAGAGCTTTCTCGATATGGTTAATAAGAGAAACAAGATAGCAGAAATTTTAAGTGGATTCTAGGTTCCCGAATTGCCTCAAGTTAATAAGAGGTAGGATTTTTTTCCTTTACCCAATCTGCAAGGAATCCTTCATAGAGTTTCGATAAAAAAAAAGGAGGTAGAGTAACAGGATGAACGCCTTCAAACCAGGATCTCCGTTTTATTTTTCAAAAGGGTTAGGAAACCCTGTTTCCGAAGCATGATCCTTGAAAGTCACGTCTCTCTAAAATGTCATATAGGTAAGTGACATCAAAGTTTACTTCTTTATACAATATTTTTATTACATTGCCATTCCAAGCTTCAAAAAGATGTGAATTCTTAAACTTATTTATTAGAACAAAATGTTTCGTAGCTTTTAAAATATAAATTAGATCGACAGGACAGATTAACTCAAAGACAAGAAATTAGACCAGACGTTATTAATGCACCTTTCTATAAAATTGCAGGCTAAAGACAAATGTTCTGAGATTTTTTGTCATGAAACAGAAGCCAAAGACATACATAAATGACAAAATTGTACTTGGCAAGGTTCTTCAACAGTTCCGATCGTTATTTTATTTGTTTTCCTTTTAATGAACTTCGAATTAGTTTTGTACATTTTTAAAATCATGTGTTGTATTAATCTTTGGCTAGTATTCTAGATCATTTTCAAAGTTAAACAAAGTTAAATAGCAAACCCTCCTTCTATATCGCCCAAAATTTCCTCAAGAGTTTTTTCGTCATTTTCATTGTTATTGGATGGTCTTTTGATGTCATACATGTCAATGGCAAATCTATTCAGCATAGCGGATAAAATATTTTTGGGGTCACTTTCGTTTAAATCCCCTATTCCCCGACCTTGTACATAATCTATAGCAAAAATGTTTCTCATTAGGAGGCAGACGGTGTGCATTTTTTATGGTAAGTCGATTATGTTTAGGAATTTTTCTTAAGAATAAATAAACTATACCACAGTTTCTTTTAAAATCTTTTGTTTCTATCTCAGAATTAGCCTTCATACAGGGTTACTAATTGTTCAATCATTAGAAGTTGTAAGAATAGGCCTAGATACTTAAACAAATTGATTTGGCTCTCCCGAATTTGAGCAGAATATTTTTTCCGTCAAATTTCTTTCACCTAACTAACAGTTTTGCAAAACCGTAAAAAGATCCTAAAACTGCAGTTTAAAATATTAGACCCACTGAAAATATTACACGGGTGAAAGGAACAGAATAATAATTGTGAGGGGAGTGCTGGGTTAATACGTTCGAGGATAAAAGGTGGTATAACAAGGACAATTATCAGATAAAAAAAACTTATATTTTATACACTGAATGAAACAAAAATTTAAATGGTAAGAATTCCTGGCAAAAAGATCAATTCCTTCAATATAATATACGTTCATCATTAAGTATTAAACAGAGTTGAGAGTTCAGATTTTTTATTCCACAATACATACACAATCCAATCACAACACTCCCAATCCCCCTCGAAAGGCTCCATGGCCAGGAATACAAGGGAGAATGAGAAAAAAAAAGAAAATACAATATATCCAAATAACCATAAAAAAAGAAATCAATCACCAAACAACACATAAAATTAAAAAGAGACCATACCTGAGGCCTGGGAGTCATAGCGCAGAGAAGACCATCATATATCAAAACTAAACATTCAGTGCCAAACGAGTGGCATTTCTGTACTGAAGAAGGCAGGGAGTTCCAAACCTGATGACAAGCGATGAGGGGATTGAAATCTGATCGCACAGTGGGAGTATGATGAATGCAGATATTATGTGAGGAACGAAGATTATATGTATCTGAATAATAAATAAACTGAGGAGTTTTTCGAAGAGATTTTCGAGGATTGCCACGAAGCTGAGTAAAAAAAAAAGACGCAAAAGAAATATGTTATTCAGACTGGTTTTTTAGAAACGGTCTTTGTTAAGAAGGTTTGGTACCAATAACCAGACGCGGTGTTTTGTTATACATTAAAGAAAGCGACCGCAGTGTAGACGGAAAAGTAGACATCCATACTATGGGGCAATAAGAGACATATGACTGGCCAAGGTAGAAAAAAGAAGCTTCAGAATAGATCCAGGAAAGGTGTGTTTGAGTTTTCGAATGACACCCAAACTCCGTGAGACCTTAACCCTAATCAGGGCTATAAGGTTTCTAAACAAAAGGTTCTCATCAAGCAGGATACCAAGAAACCGGACCTACCGATTCTTTGGTCTACACAAGGAGCCTTGTGACACCTGATGCTGTGTCAGTTGAGGGAAAGCTACACCAATTCGAGAAAAAATAAGAAAATGTGACTTGGCAACATTCAAGGCCAAGTAATTCGCCTCAAACCATGAAACTACTCTCTCGAATATTGCCACAAGGTTAGACCTGATATCACATTCCGTCTTCCCTAGAGTCTGAAAAGTGCTGTCGTCAGCAAAAGCAACGAGGTAATCTTCATTAGAAGTAGCATTGGGACACGAAGGAACATCCGGATGACACAGATTGCAGCATACTAGAGGACTGGTGTTCTTGATTGCTGAAATCAGATCATTGACGTAAGAAATAAAACAAGGCCAAGAACAGATCCCTGGGTGACGCCATATTCTACTTCAGAAGGGCTTCGGAAAAGCGGATCATTTGAAATAAGTCTACCGGAAAGATATGATTCAAACCAAGAGAAAAATTTGATCTTATACCAATATGCGATAGTTTCCAAAGAAGAATCTGAGTGAGTCAAAGAATCAAAAGCTTTACTAACATCCAAAAATAAAGCTGCCGGGATAAAACCAAAATCTATTGCCGAATGAATGAAATTCAAGAGAGATGCGCAGGCATGCTCTGTAGAGTGATTCGTTCGGAATCCGAACTGGAAATCATGGAAAAATTTTTGACATCCAGAAAACTAAGAAGCCTGGATAGCATAGCCTTCTCAAAAATTTTGCTGAAAACCGATAGAAGAGAAATTGGCCTATAATTAGCAAGATCACTCCGGGACCCACCTTTATACAGCACTATAACCTTAGCTCGCTTGAGTGATTCAGGGAAAATTCCTTTCTCGAAAGACAGATTGACAAGCTTAGTCAAGGGTGACAGAATAGCAGGCAGAACAGCACGGATAACCCTTGTAGGAATTCTGTCTGGCCCTGAAGACGATGAACCTTTAAGGGCATTTATGATCTGAGCTACCTCAAACCCAGAAACAGGGTTCAAGACCATTGAATTTAAACTTATTATTCATTGAATCTAAACTTATGATTTGGCTTTCAAAACAATTCTCTTTCTTTAGATGTTCAATTTCAAAACCCAAAATCATACTGAGCGTTCCGTTAAACAACTTTAAATATAATTCTTGGCTAATTTTGTTAAGATTGTCTGGACCACGAATGATGTAAATGCAAGAATCTTATAGTATTTGGAATACTCCATTCGAAATGGTTTATTCTAAACGCTGGAAAATGATACTTTTGTAAACATATGAAGAACCGTGTATACTTAAATTGTATCAGTCTGGTTTTTATGCAAAGTAACACAGGAGACGAAAATTAACGGAGAAGAAAGTAGCGAGAAATTAACCCTTAACTCGTAGGGTGTTTTTTATAACACTCATGGTAGGGTGGGGTCAAAATGACCCCAATCTTCTGAAGGGTTCCAGTCAATAAAATATTTAGATGGAAACATGAGCTTGTATTTTCAAATATATCGACATAACTACCATTGAAACCAATAAAAAGATTGTTTCTAGATGCAGCTTTAGCAAACAGTCACTGCATGTTCCTTACAGACACTATTTTTACAGATGGCACAGCATATTGTAGTCTTGCGGTCCTTTTCCCTGGGACAGATACCACATCGAGCTCGTTTGGCTGTAGAATGTTGTTCCCCAGTGTTCTGGCTTCCTGCAAAGGGAATCCCAGCAACCTGGCACGTAAGTCGACAAAGTTCTCGTGGCAAAACTTTGTTTGAAGATCTGATGGTGCAAAATGGTCGGACCAAAGCCTTACCTAGCCGTATGAGGACCTCATGGTGGGATATACTCTTCTCTTGATTGCTATTTTGATTTACAAGCACAGAAACGTTCACACCAGCAACGTCTAATAGAGCAAAAAACACTGCTATTGGCCAAAGGCGTGTTCTACGGCTTGTGGTATAGTTCGCGCATTTCTTGTCCAAACAGTCAACTCTACTCTTTGTTGAGTTGTAAAATTCAATAATCTCCGGTTTTCCCGTGTATTTGTCGACTTTAGGAGTGTGATGCATCGATGATATCAACACGACGGCCTTGCTTTTCTTTGGCGCATATGAAACCACTGTTTTATCACTTTTAAAGCCAAAGAGTGAACTCCGTTCCTGGCGAGTTTTGTTTGGCAGGAAACTGTCAGGTATTTCCCGCTTGTTTTTCTTTACAGTCCCTACATAGGTCAGCTTTTGTTTTAGAAACCCATCCACGAGCTGAACGGAACTATACTAATTGTCGGCCGTGATATTTCTGCCTGAGCCAGAGATGTTCCTCGTCAAAGTAAGGGCTGTCCTAGTTGGTACCGAAAGATGCTTGGATCCAAGCAACTTTGTCTCCTTTCCACAGTGAATGAACGCATCGCAGAGATAGACAGTACGGGCGTCTGCTAGGCACTGCACTTTGATGCCGTATTTGTTGGGTTTTGTAGGAATGTACATACGAAAATGACATCTACCTCTAAACCAGATAAGCATCTCGTCGATAGTGACGATGTCTGAAGGAGAGTAAAGTTTGCTGCAATTTCCAACAAACTGCTCGTAGATATCGAATATCAGTGCAAGCGGCGTTCCTCTTGCTAGACGGGTCGATGGATCGTCAAAGCGAAGGCAGGCCTCAATGTAGAGGAACCTTTTCAGGCTCATGGTCACTCGAAAAATATCTCTCCCAGTCCCATCGCTGGCAAACAGGCCAGTTGTATCTTCGTTTCCGGACTTGAAAACTCCAGCAAGGTTTATGAGACTAAAAAATGCCCGAAGTTCTACCTAATCAATTGGCTTCATAAATGTCTGCATATCCAGTAGATCGGCTGCAAAATTCACACGACAGAGATCCATTTTTCTGTTGGTATGCTCCACCACTGCATCAATAATATTTTCAGGGAAAAGAAAACCCCAAGCAGTTTCTAGTTGCAAAGGTTGAACTGTTCGTGCTGGTCCTTTGGGGCCAGCCCGTTCAGTCACGATGTTTATAGCTCTGGTTCGGCTCGGGGGTGGTGCACTTTTTGACTACTTTGTTGTTCTGTCACGTCCTAGTAGCACATCTTTGCGGGTCCATCTTTTGGTTCTCTGAGAAAGAGGCACATCATCGAGGTCTGGCTAACCTGGAGCTGGTGATGGCTGTTCTCCGAATTGACTTGAAGGAGCAGTAGCTTCATTGGATTCTTCTGCCCTTTCTTCTGATGATGAAATTTCATCTGGAACAAGGTTTTCCTGCTCGTCATTCGATGGTCTGTGGTCATCGTCGTTCTGGGTGTCGGATCCACTTGATAAATCGTCATCTTCCTCAAGTATCTGAATGATATCTTCCTCTGTAAGGTGCTTCTCAGCTCGGGTATCCATTCTTTCTCTAAGGGCAAAAGAAAATGTTAAAGTTTTCCATATGACTAACTTTTCGACACTGAAATCCGGAAAGAAAAGGTGAAAAAGGCCAAAACAGAGAAATTAAAAAGTGAAATCCAACTAGGATATACGAAAAAACAATTAAGTCATTCTTGGCAATGACAGAAACGTGTAATACTAGCAACAAATATCATATTTCTTCAAAAAACCAAATCTTCATTTTCCTTTTTTTGTAACGTTAATGGTAGGGTGGGGTCAAAATGACCCCAGACCACTCTTACCTCCTCTGCCTTTGGTGCCAGCTACTCGACTGATTGTATGCTTCAACACCACCAAGTTTCCGGAGAATACACGAGAAAGCAGCGCTTTGCTCCTAACGGCATAGGAGGAATACACTCCCAAAGGGTCCTTGGGGTCAAAAAGACCACACCCTACCAGTTAAGGGTTAAGGTATGTAAAGTAATAGGCCTGTTTTTTCACTCATCAATGTGCTAAGATCTTACATCGTTTGTCAGAAAACGCTTAAAAGTGATTTCTTTGAAGTTCTCTCATCATTGTTCTATATGGCAAAACAGTGGCGGTCTTCACGCTTTTTGCTAACATCAGTGAGCTGTAAGATCTTAGAACAAAGATGAGTTAAAATAACGATAATCTTTGCAGAAAGATGTAAGATCTTAGTGCTAAAAAACGGGCCTAACGTTCGCTAGGGATAGTCACTAAGGGTGACACTGTGGTTGGCTGATTTTAGGGGAAATTTTTGGGGATTCGGGGAACCAAATTTTTTTCGGGGAGACACATAGATTTTCGGGGATATCCCTGAAAATTCGGGGATAGTGAAAGCCCTGTTGGCAACATAGAACGTGAGTTGTATTATTTGTTTAAAGCTCTTGCGCCCCACCTTTGAAATTGTGGTGAACATAAATGAAGATGGGAAGCCTTATTAAAGTACTTATTTTTGTATTAAAAAATACAGGCCACATGGTCCCATTTACAGCCCTGAGATTACTGAGAATTATTCAGTTGTAGGGTATGTTATAGGTTAGCTCTTAAGCTCCTATATATCCCCACCCTTATATATACCAATTCAGGGTATATATTTGCATATTAGGGGGGTAGGGGTAAAGTTTAAACTTACCTCTCATTTACATCAGAAATAAAATTTACCCCCACCTACCCTAATGTGCAAATATATACCCTGAATTGGTATATGTAGGAATTTGGGGTGAAATTCATTTCCAACAAAATGGGTAATTTTTTTGTTATTCATATTATTGACTTACAAATGAAGTAAATATACCACTCAATGCTTTTTTTTATGCTCTTTCCAAATATTGGTAAAATTCTACTTTAGCTACTTTTGGCTATCATAGAAAGGGGTTAGGTTAGGAAAGTGAAACTTTTAGGGATGGGTCTACAGGCTAAAGTATGTCACAGGAAGGTATTTTGAAGTACCATCTCCACTCCTTCTCCATCTAGAGGGTCCTGAAATTTGCTTACATGACAGGTCTGTATACCTATTGAAATTTCAACAAAACAACATTTACCCTAATTTTCAGCTATTGGTTTCTTTTTCTCTGGCTTTAGTTCTAAAAATGCAATTCATATTATTTGAATAGAATTTTAAGCCATATCAAAGATTTTTTCAAACTCTAGGAAATAGGATACCACCAGATGGCTAATTTGACAGTGTATATAGGCTATACACAAATCTTTGAATTAGCCAACTGACCAATCAGTATTTTAAGCCTATTA
>NW_028297528.1:0-13970 GCF_049724085.1 Artemia sp. Qi Xiang Cuo
TTTTTATGTCTTGGTAAACTTAAAACTGAAGTGGCAGCTTTTTATTTTCTCTGGAGAAATTAGAATTGAATCATGTTCTTTGGTAAAATTCAGATTAGAACTTGATCTTTTCTATCTTCTAAGAAAAATTTGGAACAATATTTTAAATTTTTTAATCTCTTTGAGAAAAATCTGAATTGAAGTGGAAAATTTTATATTATTTTGGGAAAATATAATTTATCAATAACTTATTTCATTTTCATTGAGAAAATTCAGAATCAGAAGTTGAACTTTTCTTCTTCCGGGGAAATATTTGGAACAGAACTTTAAATTTTTACATCTCTTTGAGAATGGTCAGAACTGAATTTAAGAAAATTTAGAATTAAAGTGAAATTTTTCATCTTCATAGAAAATAATCACAATCATAGTATAACTTTTCCTATCTTCTACGGAAAAATTTAGAAGTGAACTTTAAATTTTTTATGTCTTGGGACTTTTCTTGTTCCGGGAAAATATTTGGAATAGAACTTTAAATTTGACTCTTTGAGAAAGGTCGGAACATAAAAAGTTAAGAAATACCATGTTAAAAAATTCAAGAAAGTATTTACAAATTGGGGAGGGGACTCTTTGAGGTTGGAAAATGGGTTTAGGAATGACATTATGAATGGAACTTGTTCATAATATATAATAAACCAATAAAAAAGTATAAAAAAAATGGCGCGGGGACTCTTTGGGGGGCCCGGGGAGGGTGTTTGGGGGACCTTTGGGGGAGGGTGTCCCTTCTGTGTCTCAATGCACAAAAAATATTAAAAAAATGGGGAGGGGAGGGGGAGGGGAGGGGAGGAGGAGGGGAGGAGAGGAGGAGGAGGGGAGGGTGGGGTGGGGGCCCTTTGGGGTCCGGGTGCCCTTTGGGGGTTGGTGGAGGGCCTTTGGGGGTCCTGGAGGCCGGTTGAGAGCCTGGGGGACATTTGGTGAAAGGGTGAAGGCCTTTGGGACCTCGGTGGTCTTTTGGGAGCTCGATGTGCCTCTGGGGGGCCTGGGGTGGGCCTTTGAGGGTCTGGGGGCCGGGTGGGAGCCCTGGGAACCTTTGAGTACCGGGGACTTCCTTCGGGGTTGGGGGGGGGGTTGGGAACCTTTTGGGGTTGGGGTAGGGGACCTCACAACACTGTTCAATGGAACTTGTGTATTATAACGACCACACTCAAAAATCATCTTTTAAATCATCTTTTAAATCAACGTCTCTAACGGTTTCGCCGAAATAATTCCATAAGCTGTCTAAAACCGTTTCGCCCAAATAATCCCTAAAAGTAATTTCATCGTGTTCCTTTTGTTTGGCATCTCAGTGCTTTCACATTTCAAATTTCTAGGAAACCCTTTCCTACGTTAATCTCTTCATCTCATAAATTTTCCTAGCTAAACTATTATGGTTTCGTTAGAATATCAATTTATCTCTCCGACTTAAAGCTCCGTGAAGCCGTATTTAAAAATAGAATTTCTATCTCTTTAGACTTCCACATAATTCCAAGATAACAAGTGATGTCATTTATAATTCATGACACTAAAGATCAATGAAGCCCTATTTAAAAATAGAATATTAATTTTTCTCTCTGACCTAAAGAACGTTTATCCCTCAGGCCTAAGATTAAAGAAGCCTTAATGTTTCTTAATTCCCCCTTCGTGAAGCCCTATTTAAAATAGTATATTAATTTTTCTCTCTGACCTAAAGAACGTTTATCCCTCAGACCTAAGATTAAAGAAGCCTTAATGTTTCTTAATTCCCCCTTCTCGAAGCCCTATTTAAAAATAGAATATTAATTTTTCTCTCTGACCTAATGAACGTTTATCCCACAGACCTAAGATTGAAGAAGCCTTATTGTTTCTTAATTCCACGCTCGTGAATCAACAATTTCCCCGCCGATTATGTAAATCAATTTCTCAGGTTAAGCTAACCAAACAACAATGAAGCCATGTTTGTTTCATAATTCCCCCATCGTGAATCAATAATTTCCCCTAGCGATTATGTAAATCACAGATTAAAGAAACCTTAATGTTTCTTAATTCCCTCTTCATGAATCAATAATTTCCCCTAGCGATTATGTAAATCAATTTCTCAGGTTAGGTTAGCCAAACAACAATGAAGCCATGTTTGTTTCTTAATTCCCCCCTTCGTGAATCAATAATTTCCCCTAGCGATTATGTAAATCCACGGAAATTCACTTCCCCCTCGAGTCCTAGATCAATAACACTGTTCCCGTTAGAATTCAATGCGCATGTGCAACCTTCGCACCCGAGTTATTACACATAGAAACAACAAATAAATCGATCTTGGAAAAAGAGGTCATTGAGTGATTACGTAATCTTTCTCCCTAGGGACTCTATGACCATATTGTTTCATAATTCCCCATGCTCGTGAATCAATAATTTCCCCTAGCGATTATGTAAATCACCCCTCATGTCAGTCGCACGTGGCCAAACAACAACAACAACAGATCGATTGACCTTGACACACCCACATTAGACTCGATCGATAATCCTTGAATAAATTATGTCCCATCAGCATTAAACTAAATTGTAGATGGCAGCACGGTGTTCGTTCTGTGCTGGTACCCCCTCCTCTACTTATGTAATATTTTCTGTTCGTTTAAAGTTCCGATGTTGCTGCTGTTGCACTTGAAATACTTGTTTTTTTTATATTACATTTCTGATCTTTTTTAAATAATGCTGGGAAGTCCGGCGTCCCCTTCATATCAATGTCCCTTCTCCCATGAAAACTTACTTCATGGAACGATCCTCCCACATACCCCCTCACCCCCCCCCCCCACTACCAGAAAAAATATCCCCTGAAAACGTCTGTATGCTTCCCAATAACCAATACTATATGTTAACATTGGGTAAAGTTCATAACTTTCAGCCCTCCCCCGGGAACTTCGGAGGATTAAGTCATCCTAAAAGACATACTTATAATATTTTAGAACATGCTGAACAAAATGAATATCTCAAAATTTTGATCAGGTGACTTTGGGAAAAAAATGAGCGTGGGAGGGGGCCTAGTTGCCCTCCATTTTTTCTGGTCACTTAAAAAGGGCACTAGAACTTTTAATTTCCATTCCATTGAGCCCTCCCACGATATTCTAGGGCAACTGGGTCGATACGATCACCCCTGGGAAAAAAAAACAAACAAACATACAAATAAACACGCACCCGTGATCTTTCTTCTGGCAAAAAATGCAGAATTCCACATTTTTGTAGATGGGAGCTTGAAACCTCTACAGTAGGGTTCTCTGATACGCGGAATAAGATGGTGTGATTTTCATTAAGGTTCTATAACTTTTAGGGGGTCTTTCCCCCTTTTTTTGAAAATCAGCCAAATTTTCTCAGGCGCCTAACTTTTGATCGGTAAGATCAAACTTGATGAAAGTTATATATTTGAAATCTGCATTAAAATCTGATTCTTTTGATGTATCTATTTGTATCAAAATACCGTTTTCTAGAGTTTCGGTTACCATTGAGCCGGGTCGCTCCTTACTTACAGTTCGTTACCACGAACTGTTTGATATGACATTGATAACAATAAGCTATATACAACCCGGATATTTAGTCTTCACACCCAAAAATTTTATAACAGGTGAAAAAGAAAGACGCATTTGAAAAAAGTTTTTAAAGTTGTTTATGTGAAGTTCTGAAGAGTATTTGGTCATAAAACAATTTTTTGCAACTAACAGTAATTAAGGAGTGGCTTCTGCTAATTGTAACCGAAACTGAAAAAGACATTTTGATAATGTATACAAGTATTAATTTACAACATTAATTAATTTACAAAATTAAAACAACATTAATTTCTTATTTTTTTTTTGTCTTTTTTTAAAATTGTGTCTAGAAGGGCGAATTTCTCCCATTTCCAATTTATGTCCCAAAGGTTCATTATTTTAAATTTATGTTCACGTCACGTCAAACAATAATGTGCTAGTCAAACAGTTCGTGGTAACGAACTGTAAGTAAGGAGAGACCCGGCTCAATAGTAACCGAAACTTTAAAAGACGGAATTTTGATACCAATAGATACATAAGAAGATTCAAATTTTTATAATGATTTCAAATACATAAGTATCATCGAGTTCAGTCTTACCCATCAAAACTTACGCGCCTGAGAAAATTTGCCTTATTTTCGAAAAAAGGGGAAAACAACCCCTAAAAGTCATAGAACTTTAATGAAAATCACACCATCAGATTCAGCGTATCAGAGAACCCTACTGTAGAAGTTTCAAGCTCCTATCTGCAAAAATGTGGAATTTTGTGTTTTTTGCCAGAAGAAAGATCACGGATTCGTGTGTTTTTTTTTTGTTTTTTTTTTATTTATTTTACCAGGGGTGATCGTATCGATTCAGTGGTCCTAGGATATCGTGAGAGGGCTCATTCGAACGTTAATCAAAAGTTCTAGTGCCCTTTTTAAGTGACCAAAAAATTGGAGGGCAACTTGGCCCCCTCCCACGCTTATTTTTTTCCCGAAGTCACCCAATCAAAATTTTGAGACAGTCATTTTGTTCAGCATAATCAAAAATCTAACTAATATGTCTTTGAGGATCACTTAATGCCCCACAGTTCCCGGGGGAAGGGCTGCAAGTTATAAACTTTGCCCATTGTTTACATATAGTATTGGTTATTGGGAAGTATACAGGTGTTTCCAGGAGGAATTTCTTTCTAGTGTGGGGGGAGGGGGGGGGGGGGGTCGGAGTATGGGTTAACGGGAAGGATCTTTCCATGGAGGATATTTCCTTGGGGGAAGGAACATTTCCACGATTCCCAGCATTATTTAAAAAACGATCAGAAATTAAATAAAAAAACAAGTTTTTTTCAACTGAAAATAAGGAGCAATATTAAATCTTAAAACGAACAGAAATTATTACGTATAAGAGAGGGTTCATCCCCTAGTCAATACCTCGCTCTTTACGCTAAAGTTTTTTAGTACTTTCAAAAGAGCTATCTATTCTAATTAACAGGCCTTTGTGATTGAGGGGTTTGTGACTCGAACAAAATTCGAACTTTAGCGTAAAGAGCGAGGTATTGATTAGGGAGCGAACTCCCTAATATACGTAATAAAAACATACGAATATAGAAATTCGTTACATAAGTTAAGTCGTTACGTCAGAACAAAATTTCGAGAAAGCCATTTAGCAAAAAAGAAGGAAAATTAATATGCGAATTTCTTTTTAATTATTCATGTACGGTGAGCCAAAATCTAAGGTACATTAATTCAAAAACGTTCAGAAATTTAATAAAAAAAACGAGTTTTTTTTTAATTGAAAGTAAGGAGCGACATTATAACTGGAAACGAATAGAAATTATTCCGTGTATGAAAGGGGCTGTTCCCTCCTCAATGCCTCGCTGCTTACGCTAATTTGACTCTTTCTCACAACGCTAATTTTTAAAACATCAAAAAGCTTTAGTGTAAAGAGCGATGTGTTGAGGAGGGGACAGCCCCTTTCATATACGGAATAATTTCTGTTCTTTTTAAGTTTTAATGTCGCTCCTTACTTTCAGTTTAAAAAAACTTGTTTTTTTTGGTAATTTTCTAGTTAGATCGCTTTTGATGAGAACTTTATGTTCAAAGGGTTTCACAGATTCATGTTTTTTGTTCAGGAGTTTCACACATTTTCATTTTGTTTACTTAGTTCGGTATTTTTCAAATTTTATCTAAGAATTTCACCATTTTTAATTTTTGTTTACGCGATCTAATCTTCTTAAAACTTTTGTCCCTAAGTTTTCCTCATTGTCATTTTTGTGCTGAAGCAATGTCGTCTTCTGCAAATTTTGTCTTGTGTAGCGTGGTAGTTTTCTGGTTATATGGTTCTTGAATAGGTTAAAACATGTGAGGTGTGAAAAATTGTAGTTTGTGGGTTGTTTCTATGTATATGTGCTAACTTTCCCTTGTCGAGCTTCTCTTTTTTTTACTGAGAGGGTCGAATTTCGCCATGATGAATTTAAAATGTTTTTTGTCTTGTATTAGTCAGTTAGTTGAAAATCTGGAAGCGAGTAGCCATCTTGTTCCTTTTATTTAATCTGTATTTGTATACATTGGGAGTTTGGTCCTGTGAAAATTACATAAATCCCAGTATTTTTAAAAGCATTCCATAATCCTCTACTGTAAGAAATGAGAACCTGACTGTTCACTACAAGAAGAGTAGTCTATTTTGTAAATCCTCATAATCTGCCGCTTCTAGTAGTTTATGATAAAGGATTTTATGCAAAATATGAAGACAAATGAATAAAAAAAATCCATAAGAAAAATGTGTTTCAGTTTTGTCTATATGATTAATTTATTAATAAAACTATGATTGTTATATTAAGTGAATTTATTTTTAAGGTAGTGAAATTAAGAGAAAATTTGCTAAAATTGGAGTGTGAGAAAAAACCTAGGAATTGGAAGGATTTTGTTCTTGAAAATCTAAAAAAGAAGTAGAATTTTGAAGAAATGAATTATTCTTAAAATAATATATGGTGAATTTTATTAAGATTCTTGAAATACAAAGGGATATGTTATAAAATGTGCTAATTCAAAGTTTGGATTTTGAGAAAGAAATAGGAACTGGGAGATTAGGTATTATTCTTGATATTTGAAGGGTAAAATTTGTCATGATTCCTTAAATATGAAGGTTGCGTTGTCAAATCGCGAAAATAACTCGAATTAATGTGTAATTTTTTCAGAAAAGCTTCTTCAAGAATGAAGGGAATTCTTAAAATATGTTATAAAGGTCTGAAACTTCAAAGTCTAAAAAAGTGTATAACCTTGAAACTTGTCAAAATTCTTGAAATACGAAAAGGATTAGTTATATGCAGATTCGAATATCAACATTATCAACAGATTAGAAATCTGTTGATATATTTTGGATAGGGAAGGTTTTGTTGTCAGAAAACGGAATACGGTTTGTGAAACTTTAAAAAAGCTGTTATTCTTGAAATGTAAACGGTGAAATTTCTTAAGATTATTTGAATGTGAAGGCTTTGTGTTCTCAAATTGTTGTATTAACTTAAAGAATTGTGGAATTTTGAAAAGAAGATGTGATTCTTGAATTAGGAGATGATTTGTTATATGAATCTGAAAATTCATAGTCTCTAGAAAGAGGAAAATATTTTTTTTTTTAAAGATTCTTGGATAGGGAAGAAATTATTGTCAAAAAAACGAAATGAGAATAGCGAAGTTTAAAAAAAGGGCTTTTTTCTTGAAATATGAAAGGTGACATTTGTTAGGATTCCTTAAATATGACGGTCTTGTGTTTTCAAATTGTGAAAATGGCGTGAAGTACTTTTGAAATTGTGAAGTACTGTGGAAATTTGAAAAAAAGGCACACTCTTTAAAATTAGAAAGATTTAGTAATAAAAATTTGGTATGCGCAATTTCCTGCTGTCAGTTTCCCATCATAAAGTGCGATATGGCACCAAAAAAGTGCATTGAAGGTGTCATTTCTGGAATGGAAAGGCTGGAAAGAGCCAAAAGGATACTATTATAATTTCCGGGGTTGAAAACCCTTAGCCTGAGGTTTACGATCCCCCCTCTTCTACAATTTCACTCCCAGCCCCCGTAATATTTTTCACAAATCGCTTACTGACTAACAGAATTTGCAGGTGTTTGTTTCATGTTCTATCTTTGTTCTTTACTTTCATCAGTGAAACTTCTTTTTTTTTAACTTAGAATATCTTGATTTGCCAAGTAATTTAAAATCTTATGATTGCCAGATCTGAAGGAGTAATTGACCGTAAGTTTACAGCAATATCATGGCTTGGGCTAGTGCACAATGGTACGAGGTTTTCCCTCTTTTTTTAACCTTATACACAAACAAAAGGTAGAACCATTGAGAATTTCCTTGTTTTTTGTTTTTTTTTGTAAGACGGTGGAACTCTAACCTCAAATGAATATTCAGACTCTTACACAAGGGTCGTCCTCAGCAAAATACAGATGGGTATATGAAATAAATTCATATTAAAATACAAACTTTAAAATTAAAAATGTTTTAAAAACAGTCCCCCCTTCAACAAAGTTCAACCAGGACTTTTTTTTATGATGGAAAGGCAGTATGGTCTTCGTCTCTATTTTTTTTTAACCTTCATATTTGAGTGGATAATATCGAGATATATATTCAGTGTAAACCACTTCTGGTCTTTCATTCATGTCTATATTTTTTCAACTAGAGGTGATTATATTCCTCTACTTATTTTGATACTATAATATAATGAAGTTGCTATGTTCAATCTATGAAGCTATAATGTTCCATGATGGTCTCCAAACTCTTGCAAGAGATACAAGTAGAGCGTCAATGTTACGTGCGTCATGACTAATTTCTTATATTAAATTTTGCCTTTTTTTGTTGAAAGAATTTTTATTGCTATGAAAGATTAAAACTGTCCCTTTTCAGACCCCGCCCACTGGACTGAATTGTCTGCTAAGTAGTGTATCTTCTTTAATATATGCTGGCGAAGTAACCGGAAGTGTACCAGGTGCCTTATATGTTGAAAAAGCGTGCAGCAGCGAAAAACCTAGAGGAGCATCAAGACAAACCCTAACGTATGGAAATGTTTTTACTAGGACGACTGCCCCATTTGACAGAAGATACGTAAAAGGAGGATTTGATGGAAGAGAAAAACCAGGACCAACACCTTCTATTAGGTTTACTCAAAGAAGCTCTCCAAGATTCAGTTTTGATTATAACGACAGTATAGACCAACCATCAAGTCCAAGAACAATTTTTGTTTATGATTATAATAACAATATAGATTTTAAGACTACAAAGAAAAGTCAAACTTATGAGCCAAGTAGAGTCTTGACTCCCCCCGAGATGTCTGTCCGTTCTCAAGGTGGAATTCGAACTGATGGAGTTCAAGTTAGAAGACTTCCTGAGGACACAAAAGTAACTTATACTAAACAAGAAGGAACTTTTGACTATAGTGGATATGGTAATTCAGATGACATTGGGTTTACGGTTGCTACTGATCGTCGTTTCGGCTATGACACAAAATTGTACAAATATCCCAACACTGTGTTTCTAGTTGGTGACCGTGATTCTAGTACAAGTTATAGTGGTATATTCGAAGGTTCCCTTGGTGAAAGAAGGGATCAGGATAGTGGAGTACGCGATTCCTCCAGCCGTGGTAATTCAGGCGCAAGAATTAGTAGCTGTCGTAACCCTGTGACATACGAAAAGACAGCGAATAGTGATGTACCGAACATACGAAGGTATTAATTTTCTTAACTACTTTAAATCCAACTATTTTAATTTTTTTCTTCCATACATATATATATATATATATATATATATATATATATATATATATATATATATATATATATATATATATATATATATATATATATATATATATATATATATATATATATATATATATATATATATATATATATATATATATATATATATATATACATTTTAATGAGTTCGTACTCATTAAAATACCAAATTAAAATCACTGGAGTCCATTTTTGTTACTAGCTTCAAAGTTTGTCAAAATTCATGATAATTTTTTTTATGAATATTTTTTTCTTTTGGTCTCGTTGTTCACTTATCATAATATCAAGCTTTCGCTTTCTATATAAAAAGAGAGGGCGGGGAAAGGGGGGATGTTTAAATATCATCTAAATGTATTAATTTTCTTACGTATATTCCAGCCTTGTAAAGTAAGCCACGTGTAAAATACATTTTTGGATTATGTTCAGCAATTACAAAATTCGTCCTAAAATAGGAAAAGGGTATTCTCATAAAATAGAAATCAACTATCAACACTCTACAGAACTTTGATTTTAGAATTCTGTTTCTGACGGGTCTTGAGCTTAACTCCATTTATTCTGAGATCGAAAATCTATGCTTTAAGCTAATATCAAAGAAAATAATTGAAAGGAATGTCATGGTCCCTTGTTAAAGCAATTGTAGATCAAATTCGAAATTATAGGAAAACCTTTAACAGGAAAAGATTAAAAGCTTAAGTGACAAATTAGCCTTGCTTGCAATCTGAACAAGATTCAGATTGTACAAATAGATTCAAAGTGGATTTACTTAGGGAATAACTGAAATTGGTAGCATGTTCCCCTGTCAAGATTGGATATTTTTCTAGAATTCTTAAGGTGTAATGAAGACCACTTTACCCGTAAAACTTCCTTAAGAAATGAGTTCCACTCGTTTCCATAGTTATGTAAAAACTTTTACGATAAGCTTTGCTTTTTATTCCTAACTAGCCCTTCTTCCATCAGATATCGGCATCAACCATATAGTGAGCCTGTGTTATACTCTTCTTGTGGACTCTCCCAAAGCATTTCATATAAAAATTATTTCTATCGTAAAACATCCTCTCAAGGTCCTTCTATCAAGATAGACCGATATTTTAACAACTAGCGCCTTAACTATCCCTCTATGGGTGCATTTTTGGTTCCTTTTACTTTTTATAACGAGCTTCAGTGAAAACTAGTAGAGGTAGTGACCGCTATGTGTGTGCTAAAATTGAACCGGAATACGACTAGTTTAGAACGGAATATTACATGCTATCCAAGTTATTTTCATTTAGAAATAGGCGAAAATCGGGTTCTACTAATTTTATTCATATTTAACCATGAATATTTTTGAAAATACATTTTCTAAGCTTGAGAAGAAAAACACCCATCTATACATGTTAGTTGAGTTATCACTGAATTAATTCTAAGAAAAGAAAAGAAGTGTATTTTTATTGCGACACGGGGTGAATTGCATGTATAAGGGGGTTGTTAGCTCGACGTACCATTAAATCACATTAGAAAAACAACACATTTTGTTTCATACATTTGAATACAGAGCAGTCTTATTGTTTTAAATCCTTTGTTAGTTTGATTTTAGAGGGATAACCTTAAGGAAAATTTAGTTTTCTTTAGTTTCCTTTGCTTTCCCTATCTAGTAGTTCTTAGGAATTTGTGTAATTTTAGAAAAATAGAGTACACACCCCCATAACAGTGGACAATAGTCTCGATGAAAGTGAGGCATCGTTCATCGTTTTCGAAGTAATATTATACACAAATCAAATTTGACTGTAAATAAGGGGATTGAATGGGCTTCAGTCCCGCTCACATTTAAGAGAGTGCTGTATTTAAAACTTCATATGATAATACGATCTTTCTAAATCTCCCTCAGAAGGATGATTAAAGCCTTTTCCCCTATTGGTGATCTTATCAAGTCATTGATCGTGGTGATGTCGAGTGTCATTAGAGAGCTTAATCGCAAAAAAAAAAAAAAAAAAAAGATAGTTCTAATATCCCTTTGAAGTAATAAAACAGATCGAGCCGCAGCTAACTACGGACACCTATAATTTTGCACAAAAAAACTTTTTGTCCAAAGAGGGCCAAAATGTTACCAAGAAAAAATTATGACAGTCAATGACAGTCTTTAGAATAAAAAGCGGTAGATTGAGGGTACGGCAGTCCTCATGATAAACCGGATTGTTCCTTTTGTTTTAAATTTGAATTTTGTACTTTACTTTCATTGAAAAAAAAAACTTGTGTTCTTATTTAATGAATATGTAAATAGATTTGTAAATAAAGATGAAACCACCAAAAATCTATTTTTCTTAGAAAGCTTCAAAATCTGGCCCTGAATCAAAATCTATATAAGAATTTACAAAAGAACTCGTAAGTTTCTTCAATCTTGACAAAAAATTTGAATGATAAGGAAGGAATAATTTTTATGTGATATGTCCTTCGTTAAAAGGACTAGATAGAAAAAAAGCTAATATAAGATAAATAAAAATTGTTCAACAGCAGTGCAATATTGAAATCTTGAGAGGCTAAAAATATTCTAGGGTAGAGCTACGTGTTCGTGGTGAATTTGGGCTTACAATGGAGTGCATAAGGGAATGTGACCGACTTGGTGACAAATGTTCAGCCTTAATCATAGAACCAGTTCAGGGTCCCCGGCACCGTTGTTTTTCCTTGGAAAGGTCAGCTTACCCCGAAGAGCTTGTCCCAACTGCTGGGACGATGTACTTTGAAAAAATGTGTTTAGATGGTAAGTTTAAGACAGTATTCATAGTCAATTCTTTGAACAGGTCTTCTACTCTAAGATTAAAATGTTAAGCGCCAATGGGCATGAATAGGCATTCTTTGTTGTAGAAAAAAATTAGAAAAGCAAAAAAATTCTGAAGTGGAAAAAAGCAAAACCTGTTTAAACCAGGACAAAATCGGCATGTTACCTCAATAAAGGATATGGGGCATTTTTGCTCAGTCAGACTGTTTGTGCAGGCAGTTCGTTGTAACGAACTGAAAGTCAAGACAGACTCATGCTAATAGTAACCCTAACTCTAAAAAAAGATTTTGATAACAATTTAAACATAAAAAGAATGGACTGTTTATAGTGATCCTAAACATACAAAATTCAAGTTTGGGGACTAACTTTACTGAGGAAATTTTATCATGGGGGACTTTCCCAGAATTCCTATACGAAATTATTTTTATATGTCTTGCTTTATCTTTGCCGACTCAATTTTACGCACGGAGATATTGAGAGTAATTGTCCTGGGTAGATTTTCACCGGGATTATATTGTCTAAAGTATATTTCCGTGGGGAGGAGATTTTTCCTTGTAGGTGGAGCCAGATGTTCTGGCATTATTTAAAAAACGATCAGAAATTAAGTAATTTTTTTCAACTGAAAGTAAGGAGCAACATTAAAACATAAAACGAAAAGAAATTATTATGCATTTGGGGGGTGCCATCAGGATAAAGGTATCCTCCTTTATCCACCTCCTTTGTACAAAATTAAAAAAAAAAACGTCTCCTTAAACACAAGAGTCTTTTAATTATAACAATAATAAGCTTTTTTAAAGTAATAAAAACTTAAGCGTAAAGAGCAAGGTTTTGGGGAGGTGAGGCCCCCCCCCCTAATAACGTAAACGTGATAACTTCTGTTCGTTTTAAGTTTTAGTGTTGCTCCTTACTTTCGGTTGAAAAAACTTGTTTTTTGCTTAATATCAACAATGAATCAGGAATACATTCAATGGTCCAGCAATTATGCCATTTAAAGTGAAAATGCCAAGAAATTAGATTTTCAGACAGTTTTAGTAGAATTTACAGAACAAAACTTAGAAATATGTTAATCCATGTATTCATATTCGGTGATGTAAATTTATATTCAATGAGTGTTTTTGTATTTTGTAATCGAGAAATAATTGTATATTTTTTATTTATTTGTTTTTGCATGTATGTATGTGTAAATTTTTTCTCCACAACGGCTCCATAGTTGCCTATAGTAAAGGCCATACGGCTCAAATGTTTTATTATTATTGTTTTTTTTCCCAGAGGCACTCCATACGGAAGGGATCGTCGTAGAAACTTCAAAGGGGAGTAGAGATGCATTATTGAGTCGTGACAGGGCTCCTTATATGGGCATAGAGTCATTAGGAAGAATGATTACGTAATGGGGTCAATTACCTCTTTTTCCAAGATCGATTTATTTGATGTTTCTATGTGTAATAACTCTGGGGCGAAGGTTGCACATGCGCATTGAATTCTAACGGGAACAATGTTATTGATCTAGGACTCGAGGGGGAAGTGAATTTCCGAGAACTTGATTGCGTAATCGATCGCGAATGTCATGGTGTCCAGAAATAGTATTTGTTGTTGTTGCTCTCGAGCCAAAATGTTCCTACGTTAATCTCTTCATCTCATAAATTTTCCTAGCTAAATTATTAGGGTTTCGTTAGAATATCAATTTATCTCTCCGACTTAAAGCTCCGTGAAGCCGTATTTAAAAATAGAATTTCTATCTCTATAGACTCCTGCATAATTCCAAGATAACAAGTGATGTCATTTAAAATTCATGACACTAAAGATTAATGAAGCCCTATTTAAAAATTGAATATTGATTTTTCTCTCTGACCTAAAGAACGTTTATCCCTCAGTCCTAAAGATTAAAGAAACCTTAATGTTTCTTAATTCCTTCTTCGTGAAGCCCTATAATTTAGTTTAATGC
>NW_028297529.1:0-13965 GCF_049724085.1 Artemia sp. Qi Xiang Cuo
GACGCCATGGGAGCCCCGCTTAACTCACATTGTCCATCACGCGTCAACCCAACATCTGAATTTCTTATGCCATAGTAAACGCTTGGTAGAAAACACGAAGCAGAAAACGCTTTGTCCGGCTGGGAGCTTAAGAAGACCATTTACTATGAAATCTGGCCTTCACCTTAATTCGAGCATTTTTTAATTAGATTACCACTTTCCTAACCAAGTGGTTAGTGCTCCGGAATTGCAACCCTGAGGTCAGGGGTTCGAGTCAGGGTGTCGTTGGTTTTTCGTTTTGGAACGGAGGCCAATGGTGTGACCTTGTAAGCTCAGCCCGACCCGACACAGCTCTGAATGGATACTGGAGAAATCTGGGGGGAAAACACGGAACGCCCCCACTGGTTTGGCCCCCCCCCCAGCTTATTTCCGGCCGAAGGCCTGGACTCAGGAGCTCGGTCCCTGCGCACCGCAGACCAGGGGTCCGCATGCGAAACGGTTTTTTGATTACCACTATCAATACGCTGCTTCCATTAACCATTCCATATATTGAGTTTCTCATAAAAAAATTTCCTTGAACTCACGTGTCCGTTACACACCCCCCCCTTCCCCTCCTGATCAGGACGCACACGTTACCCAAATATTCCCTCTTAAGACTATAAAAGAGAAAGACAACTCAGATGCTCCTCACACGCCTGATTTCACATGTTAAACAGATTAAGCAGCTCATCATCACACCATGGTTTTGTCGGTTTATTCTTTTTGGGGTTTGTTACTTTAAGCGGACACGTGCTATCATAAATATTCGATACTATTTGATTAAACTTTTCAAATGCTTCCGACGGATGATCTTCATTCAGTACGGTTTCCCAGTTAATAACACTTATTTGTTCTTCAAATTTTTCCAGATTAACTGGCTTCAGTTCACCTATTGGTATTTTATTCTTTCTGTTATTTTTCTTCACTTCAGAATTCAAATGCAATACAACCGAAAGATGGTCGGAGGCTGGGCTTATAACAACAGAGCAGCACGCTTTACTTAGTATCGCTGAAGACACAAACACATTATTGATGAGCGTTTCCGAATGATCCGTGATTCTCGTTGGAATGCTCACGGTCGGGTATAAATCATTTGACATCATCAGGCTCAAAAATTCCAAATTTGGTCCACGCATATTTAACAAATCAAAATTAAAGTCTCCCTTACATATAAACTCTTTACTAGATCTATTTACCTTTGCAGCAAGACATTCAAATCCTTCAGCAAACTCTTCAAATGATGCACTTGGTGGCTTATATACAACAGTAAAAATACAAGCTCGATTTTCAAACTGAATTTCTATACTAAAGGTTTCTATCTTACTCTCCTTCCAAATGTCCAAATCCTTTCTGATTTTCCAATTCAAATCCTGTCGGACAATTAAAGCCAGGCCTCCACGTCCCATTGCTGATCGACATCGAGCAATCAGTTCATAACCTTGAAAGTTAAAGGACGAGAGAAGGGTATCATGACCCAAAAATGTTTCACATAATGCCATTATATGTAAATTATTAGATCGAGAAATAAAATAAAAATCTCATGGTAAGAAGACGTTAAATGACAATTCCATGTACATGCATGAAAGCCAGACCGGTCTAACTCCTCCGA
The DNA here is from genome assembly GCF_049724085.1 of Artemia sp. Qi Xiang Cuo. Taxonomy (NCBI): domain Eukaryota; kingdom Metazoa; phylum Arthropoda; class Branchiopoda; order Anostraca; family Artemiidae; genus Artemia; species Artemia sp. Qi Xiang Cuo. The sequence continues at coordinate 1,628 of NW_028297529.1, forward strand.
AGCTGATAACTGGCGATATTTACTATCAAGAGATGGACAAAAACTAATTTGCGACCCATCATTTCCAATATCCGTCAACAAATAATCATCAACATTAAATGGAATACTTTGCAAATCACTAAATCTTCCACGTGAACTACTACTCATATCAACTTACGCAAAATAGAATGCTATAATTCATCCCTTTTCTGCGCTCAAACTGGACGATATTTATACTCATAAGAAATCAAAAAATAACCAACAAAATAAAAATATAAATGAAGAGCAATATAGAACATCTTAACGAGATAAACACTACCAAACTACTCATAAACAACAAACTAAACGCAATCTGAAAGCGAGTTTATTCAACGAGCAGCTCACTCACCCGGAAGCATTGCGAGAACCCGGCCACGATCTGACCATACATTTTTCACGCCAAACTTGTCTCTCGCGGCACTCAGGATATCGCGACGGCGCTTGGTTAGAGACTCAGACAAAAAGATTTTCGAACCAGCCAATTTTGATTTACTCGCAAACACTTTACGGGCCGTCTCACAGGTAGAAAATCTCACGAACACTGGTGCAACTTTATCGTTTGCCGACCCTGGATTATTCAATTTCGACCTGTAAACCATAGAAAAATCGCAATCAGAGATACCGGAAAGCCCCAGCTTTTGCGAGGCTATATTCAGAATGGTCGACTTCAAGTCAACACCCGGCTGCTGCTTAATATCGTGAAAAACTAGAGTTCCAAGCTATTTTTTCTTGCTCATAATCATCAATTTCACTTCTAATTTTGCAATTCCGTTCTCTAAATTTTCAATCAGTCCTGTGATATTCTTTACTGATACCAGTAGTTACCTATTAGGCACTTTCAGGGATACAAGCGATGTATCCCTGAAAGTATAGGCACTTGAAAATATACACGCAAACCTACACCTGAGGCATGGATATGTGTTTAAGTTTTCAAGTAATTGGGTTACCATGGTCATTTGCCTGCCAAGAGGAACGAGTATAACTTGATTGGCGATTAGGATTTGAATATTTTTTAGGTTAAATCCGTGGTCATTCATCTGTAAGTTGATTAGTAGTTTTTTTTTTAAACTTGGCTAATAGGTTTTTAAACCTATTGCTACGAACGCTACATGCATTCCATTTTTGGAACTAGGAGCGAGATTGTGTGATGCTATCAGACTGGTTTCGTTTCACGGGTTCATTAATAGAAGGACTAATGCATTTGAAAAGGGTAATTACTTCTTTAGTTTACGAGATTTGCGAATTTTTTTTTTGCGAGAAGATATTTGCGTAAAGGTATTGTGAAGGTTAAGAATGCCTCACGGGTAATTAAAGAATGAGATGCTTGCATCAACAATACAAAGAATAAGCTCAGATACTTAATAGATTTGACGCTTACAAGAGACATTGCTAGAAAGTATTCAATAGCTTAATTGAAAAGTAACGATAGAATGACATTGTGACTTGATGGTTCATTGTGACATTGTGACACGATGGTTCAGTTAAAGGGGATACAGTTGCACGGGGGGTTTTGGTTATACACGGGTTCAGTTACAAGGGGGATTCAGTGGCACGGGGGGTATCCCTTTGTTCGAAAAGCGGGCTCCCTGATTTCAAAATCCCTTTTTCTTCTGAGGATTGGAGCATTTGGTGGCTAGATATTAAATGTAATGAAATTTATATAATTGCAATCTGCATAAAAACCCAATTCCTGTCAATTGTTATCAAAATTCCATTTTTGAGTTTCGGTTACAATTGAGCTAACTCGCTCCTTCATTACAATTTAACACTGTGAACTATTTGATAAAACTTATTGGGCTAACGTCATATTTTTAATTAATCTTGTAGCAATCCGGAGTTTTTGAAGCACGATTCACGCTATTAAAGCTTAGTATTTCTGAGTCCACTTGAAATGTGCACCATTTTAGAAAATTCTCTTTTTGGGGGAAGCTTTTGGTTCCTTTACATGTACGTAAAGGACTGAAATACCATTACAGGAACTAGAACTTTTTATCTACCGTGAAAATATTCACAAGTATGGTATTACTTTTTCTATCTTCCACTGAAAAATTTAGAATTGAACTTTAAATTTCTGTATGTCTTTGAGAAATAAAGAACTTAAGTGGAAGATTTTTATTTTCTCTGGATAAATTAGAATTGAATTATGTTCCTTGGTAAAATTCAGTAGGGAACTTGAACTTTCCTTGACTTCGTTGAGAAAATTTTAAATTGAACTTTAAATTGTTTCATCTCCATGAGAAAAGTCGGAACTGAATTTAAGAAAATTTAGAATTAAAGTGAAACTTTCTATCTTCATAGAAAATAATCACAATAATAGTATAACTTTTCCTATCTTCTATGGAAAAATTAGAACTGAACTTTAAATTTTTATGTGTTGGTCAACTTAAAACTGACGTGGAAGCTTCACCTACGAAATACTAAGAAACCTTAGCTCAGAAAAGTCTGAAATATCCCAATACTCATCCCAAACTAGAATTTCCAGTCAAATGAGCCCTCTTAGGATATTTTGGTACCACTAGGTCGATAGATATGTGGGTCAAATTTCATCTTAAAGTGCCAATGTATCTGATAGAATAATTTAAGTCTTATGATCAATTTCATAAAACCTTTAATTTTCACCTTTTTCTTCATTAAGTATCAATTACTTCAAGAAATTAATTCCACATTTTTTGCAGATAGGAGCTTGAACGAAGTAGGGATATTGGTTTTTAGAGTTTCGCTTACTATTGAGTCGTATCGCCCAACGCCACCTATGAATTCCGATACAATAAGTCAAGTGTAATAGAATTGATGCTCCTAGTGGAAGCTCGTAAAACCCTTCCCACTCCCCGCGCTAGGATTATTGCCTAGCTATGACAATGGAAATTACCTCTAAATACAGAAAATTAAGGTGATAGTATTCCGATACAATAAGTCAAGTATAATAGAATTTATGCTCCTAGTGGAAGCTCGTAGAACCCTTCCCACTCACCGCGCTAGGATTATTGCCTAGATATGACAATGGATATTACCTCTAAATACAGAAAATTAAGGTGATAGTATTCCGATACAATAAGTCAAGTATAATAGAATTGATGCTCCTAGTGGAAGCTCGTAAAACCCTTCCCACTCCCCGCGATAGGTTCCCCCTCCCCGCGCTAGGATTATTGCCTAGCTGTGATAATGGATATTACCTCTAAATACAGAGAATTAAGGTGATAGTATTCCGATACAATAAGTCAAGTATAATAGAATTTATGTTCATAGTGGAACCTCGTAAAACCCTACCCCCTCTCCCGCACTAGGATTATTGTCTAGCTGTGAAAATGGATATTACCTCTAAATACAGAGAATTAAGGTGATAGTATTCCGATACAATAAGTCAAGTATACTAGAATTTATGCTCCTAGTGGAAGCTCATAAAACACTTCCCCCTCCCCGCGCTAGGATTATTACCTAGCTATGAAAATGGATATTACCTCTAAATACAGAGAATTAAGGTGATAGTATTCCGATAAAATAAGTCAAGTATACTAGAATTTATGCTCCTAGTGGAAGCTCTTAAAACCCTTCCCTCTCAACACGCTAGGATTATTGCCTAGCTGTGACAATGGATATTACCTCTAAATACAGAGAATTAAGGTGATAGTATTCAAATACAATAAGTCAAGTATACTAGAATTTATGCTCCTAGTGGAAGCTCGTAAAACCCTTCCCCCTGTAAAATCTGAGCTAATAAGGGTTTTTGACTGTAAACTCTAGTTTGTTGAAAGAAAATTATGGAAAATACAAATCTCTGGTTCAAATGTGAAACTTAAGTCCTTTTTTGGATTGAAAAATAAAACTATATCCGTAAAATCTGAACTAATAATTCAATATTTTTTTCATAAAAACAAACTATTTTTTTTTAAACTTCGAAATTTTTCAACTTTATTTATTTTTTTCTTTTTGTATCTATCTTAAATGTCAAAGTATGCTTACGGTTCTAACAATTGCGCTCTATGATTGGTCAGAGACACGATGTGGCTTTCCCGCTGGCATTTTATGACCGCTTATCGTCATTACCTAGTCTACTGCATGTATTAAATCAGTATTTTTTACACAGTGGAACGATAAACACATAAGTCATATCTTTTAAAAAGAAAGTGAAGATGGAACATTTTAATAGAGTGTGTTCACATAACAAGGTTATTGTAGCATTGAATGCCGACAAGGAGAAGTATTTAAACTATGAAACAAGTACAAGTGGTAGCACTATTGGAAATGTATGCATGCATTGTCATGACAGTAAGGGATTAAATTTCTTTGGGATACCGAAAAAGTTCAACTCTTATGATGGTGGTTATGCGAGATTGAGATCTCCAGATATGATTGCACTCAAAGAGACTACTAACATAAAAGTTATTGTCGATGATAGAGGACAACTCCTTGCTACTGCTGCAGGTAACACATTACCTACGGATACATCCAATCATCAGCTTTCAGGTATTAGCATTCAACGGAAGGCTAATAAAAGAAAGGCCTACTCTGCTACTAATATCTTAAACCATATCTTGTTTACGTGCCGAAACTGCTACATGTGTAAAAATAATGTGTTAATAGACAGTGAAATTGCAAGAAAAATAAAAATGGCATTGTCAAAAAATATCACTACGGAATATAAAGATGAAACGATGAAGAACAAAGCACCAGCAAACATTACTGGCATTGATAAAAGAGTCAATGAATAAAATAATAGCAAAGACGAAAAGCATATTGACCGTGTTCATGAGACACCATTAAAAATTGTGCATGATTCAAAATGGAATAATGATTATTCTACTGGTTACGAACTGAGACGACAATAACTACAATATCAAGAGAGAACATGGTGAACTATTTTATGGAACAGATTCAAAATGTCCAAAGTTAATCATTGATATTAATAATGTATCATAATATATTTTTGTATTAATATTCTACATAGCATTATTTCATTAAAAATATTACATTGTTACATTTTCATTATTTTTTAGAGTAAGCTAGCGTATCAAGCGTTTAAAATGTATATTAAAAAATCGGAGATGTAGGAAAAGGAATTTGCGTACATCTATTGTCAGACACACTATTTGTGTAAAATCTTAGCTATTAAGGGTTTTTGACCGTAAACTCTAGTTTTTTTTTTTAAGAAAATTATGGAAATACAATTCTCTGGTTCAAATGCGGAACTTAAGTCTATTTTTGGATTGAAAAATAAAACTATTTCCGTAAAATCTGAGCTAATAAGGCTTTTTCGACCGTAAACTCTAGTTTCATGTAAGAAAATTATGTAAAATACATTTTTGTACATATCTTAAAAGTATAAAAAATCATTCTTGAATTCACCTCCTGGATACACAATACAGAAATTATAAAAAAATTATAATACTTCCCCCCAAACTGAAATTTTACAAAAGTAAACTTTAGAAGCTTTTAAATTATTTATAAAGCACTAATAGATAGAGTGCTAAAAACTAATAATTGACTTCAGTGTACACGTTATAACACGGGAAGTGGTTTTTTATATACCCCGTCCCCCAAACTCAAAATTTTCCAAAATTATAATTTATAATCGTTTCAAATATTTATAAATCACGATTAGATAGATTGCTAAAAAAATCAGAATCGACTTCAGAGTACATGTTATATCACGGGAAGAGGTTTTGAAAACCCCCCTTCCCCCCATACAAAAAATTTTACCAAATTATAATTTATAAGCTTTTAAAATATTTCTAAAGCACTAATAGATAAAGGGCTAATAACATCAGAATCGACTTCAGAGGACACGTTATATCACGGGAAGAGGTTGTGAAAATCCCCCTTCCCCCCCAAACTCAAAAAATCACCAAATTTTACTTGATAAGCTTGTGTGTGTCTCTTTGGGCTTTTTGTGTCTCTTCGGACTGTATTTATGTCTCTACAAATTTAGAAAAAACCGTGTGGGTGAGTTGAAATAAAAAAAAATTTAACAAGAAATGACTGAAAAGTGTTATTCTTTGGTTCAAATGTAGAAAAAACCCGTGTGAGTGAGTTGAAATAAAAAAATTTTTTAACAAGAAATGTCTGAAAAATGTTTTGGAGGAGATGGCTTGATTGACAGAAGGATGTATTAACGAAGTTATAGTGGAGGGCGACAATGTCTTCAAAGTCAAGGCTATAAGAAAAAAAGTTCCGAATATTTTTGTCGGTTTGTAGTTTACGCACTAATATCAATATCAGTAATGATTCTATTTGAACTTTCTCCAAGTTGATCAAATTAGTCTCTAAGTGGTTCATGATAAAAAAGTAGTTTTGGACAAGAAAAAAAAAATAAAATAATGTAATCAAATAATTTTAAACACTCAGAGAAGTTTTTTTTGTGTGTGTAAGTTTTTATGTGTGTTTTTGTATGTTGTGTGTGGGTGTGTTTGTTTTTGTGTTTTTTTTTTGTGTGTGTATTTTTTTGTGTTTTGGTTTGTAATATTTTTGTGTGTGTGTGTGTGTGTGTGAGTTTTTATGTGTGTGTAAGTGTTTTTTTGTGTGTGTGTGAGTTTTTTTTTGTGTGTGTGTAAGTTTTTGTGTGTGTGTCTGTGTAAGGTTTTTTTTTCTGTTTTTGCTGTCAATTACACAATGAATGTAGGTCATGAGTTCACATACACATTCTTAAAACTACACGTGATTAAAAACGTTATAAAACTATGTGCTATTTGCAAAGAAAACCCAGAGTGGTTTTTTTTCGAGAAAATGAAATTTTCAGGAATGGGTATACAGGCTAAACAGTTCATTATAAAAAAAGATAGTTTCATTTTTAAGGTTAATTTAGATGAGGTTATGTGCGCGCACATAACCTCATCTAAATTAACCTTAAAAATGAAACTAATTTTTTTTTATCATGAACTGTTTAGCCTGTAGACCCATTCCTGAAAGTTTCATTTTCTCGAAAAAACATAACCACTCTGGTTTTTCTTTGCAAATAGCACATAGTTTTATAACGTGTTTAATCACGTGTAGTTTTAAGAATGTGTATGTGAACTCATGACCTACATTCATTGTGTAATTGACAACAAAAACAGAAAAAAAACCTTACACACACACACACACAAAAACTTACACATGCACACAAAAAAAACTTACACACACACAAAAAAAAACTTACACAACCAAAAAAACACACACACACACACAAAAAAAAAAATTTAAACACACACACAAAAAAAAACTTAAACACACACACACACACACACACAACTAACCCAAAAACACATAAAAACTAACACACAAAAAAAAAAACTTCTCTGAGTGTTGAAAATGATTTCATGACATTATTTTAGTTTTTTTTTCTTGTCCCAAACTATTTTTTTTTTATCATGAACCGTTTAGAGACCAATTTGATCAACTTGGAGAAAGTTCAAATAGAATCATTACTGATATTGATATTAGTGCGTAAACTACAAACCGACAAAAATATTCGGAACTTTTTTTCTTATAGCCTTGACTTTGAAGACATTGTCGCCCTCCACTATAACTTCGCTAATAATCCTTCTGTCAATCAAACCATCTCCTCCAAAACACTTTTCAGACATTTCTTGTTAAAAAAATTTTTATTTCAACTCACTCACACGGGTTTTTTCTACATTTGAACCAAAGAATAACACTTTTCAGTCATTTCTTGATAAATTTGTTTTTATTTCAACTCACCCACACGAGTTTTTCTAAATTTGTAGAGACGTAAACACAGTCCAAAGAGACAAAAAAAGCCCAAAGAGACACACACAAGCTTCTAAAGTAAAATTTGGGAAAATTTTGAGTTTGGGGGGGAAGGGGATTTTCAAAACCTCTTCCCGTGATATAACGTGTCCTCTGAAGTCGAGTCTGATGTTATTAGCACGTTATATATTATTTCTTTACAAATATTTTAAAAGCTTCTAAATTATAATTTTGGACAAATTTTTGTTTGGGGGGGGGGAAGGGGATTTTCTACACATCGGCCCGTGATATAACGTGTACTCTGAAGTCAATTCTGATGTTTTAGCACTCTATCTATTAGTGCTTTAGAAATATTTTAAAAGCTTCTATAGTGTAATTTTGGAAAATTTCAGTTTGGGGGGAAGTATTATAATTTTTTTTATAATTTCTGTATTGTGTATACAGGAGGTGAATTCAAGAATGATATTTTATCCTTTTAAGATATGTACAAAAATGTATTTTACATAATTTTCTTACATGAAACTAGATTTTACGGTCGAAAAAGCCTTATTAGCTCAGATTTTACTGAAATAGTTTTATTTTTCAATCCAAAAATAGACTTAAGTTCCGCATTTGAACCAGAGAATTGTATTTCCATAATTTTCTTACAAAAAAAAACTAGAGTTTACAGTCTAAAACCCTTAATAGCTAAGATTTTTCACAAATAGTGTGTCTGAAAATAGATGTACGCAAATTCCTTTTCCTACATCTCCTAAGATTTAATATACATTCTAAACGCTTGATACTCTAGCTTACTCTAAAAAATAATGAAAATGTAACAATGTAATATTTTTAATGAAATTATGCTATGTAGAATATTAATACAAAAATATATTATGATACATTATTAATATCAATGATTAACTTTGGACATTTTGAATCTGTTCCATAAAATAGTTCACCATGTTCTCTCTTGATATTGTAGTTATTGTCGTCTCTTAGTTCGTGATCAGTAGAATAATCATTATTCCATTTTGAATCATACACAATTTTTACTGGTGTCTCATGAACACGGGCAATATGATTTTCGTCTTTGCTATTAATTGATTCATTGACTGTTTGATCAATGCCAGTAATGTTTGCTGGTGCTTTGTTCTTCATCGTTTCATCTCTATATTCCGTAGTGATATTTTTTGACAATGCCATTTTATTTTTCTTGCAATTTCACTGTCTATTAACACATTATTTTCACACAGGTAGCAGTTTCGGCACGTAAACAAGATATGTTTTACGGTATTAGTAGCAGAGTAGACCTTTCTTTTATTAGCCTTCCGTTGAATGCTAATACCTGAAAGTTGATGATTGGATGTATCCGTAGGTAATGTGTTACCTGCAGCAGTAGCAAGGAGTTGTCCTCTATCATCGACAATAATTTTTATGTTAGCATTCTCTTTGAGTGCAATCATATCTGGAGATCTCAATCTCGCATAACCACCATCATAAGAGTTGAACTTTTTCGGTATCCCAAAGAAATTTAATCCCTTACTGTCATGACAATGCAGGCATACATTTCCAAGAGTGCTACCACTTTTACTTGTTTCATAGTTTAAATACTTCTCCTTGTCGGCATTCAATGCTACAATAACATTGTTATGTGAACACACTCTATTAAAATGTTCCATCTTCACTTTCTTTTTTAAAAGATATGACTTATGTGTCTATCGTTCCACTGTGTAAAAAATACTGATTTAATACATGCAGTAGACTAGGTAATGACGATAAGCGGTCATAAAATGCCAGTGGGAAAGCCATATCGTGTCTTTTAACAACCAGAAAGTGCAATTGTTATAACGGAAGTCATATTTTTACATTTAAGATAGATACAAAAAGAAAAAAATAAATAAAGTTTAAAAATTTCGAAGCTTAAAAAAAAAATAGTTAGTTTGTATGAAAAAAATATTGAATTATTAGTTCAGATTTTACGGATATAGTTTTATTTTTCAATCCAAAAAAGGACTTAAGTTTCACATTTGAACCAGAGATTTGTATTTTCCATAATTTTCTTTCAACAAACTAGAGTTTACAGTCAAAAACCCTTATTATCTCAGATTTTACAGGGGGAAGGGTTTTACGAGCTTCCAGTAAGAGCATCAATTCTATTATACTTGACTTATTGTATCGGAATACTACCACCTTAATTCTCTGTATTTAGAGGTAATATCCATTATCATAGCTAGGCAATAATCCTAGCGCGGGGAGGGGGAACCTATCGCGGGGAGTTGGAAGGGTTTTACGAGCTTCCACTAGGAGCATAAATTCTATTATACTTGACTTATTGTATCGGAATACTATCACCTTAATTTTCTGTATTTACAGGTAATTTCCATTGTCATATCTCGGTAATAATCCTAGCGTGGGGAGCGGGAAGGGTTTTCAGAGCTTCCACTCGGAGCATCAATTCTATTATACTTGACTTATAGTATTGGAATACTATCACCTTAATTTTATGTATTTAGAGGTAATATCCATTGTCACAGCTAGACAATAATCCTAGTGCGGGGAGTGGGAAGGGTTTTACGAGCTTCCACTAGGAGCATCAATTCTATTACACTTGACTTATTGTATCGGAATTCATAGGTGGCGTTGGGCGATACGACTCAATAGTAAGCGAAACTCTAAAAACCAATATCCCTACTTCGTTCAAGCTCCTATCTGCAAAAAATGTGGAATTAATTTCTTGAAGTAATTGATACTTAATGAAGAAAAAGGTGAAAATTATAGGTTTTATGAAATTGATCATAAGACTTAAATTATTCTATCAGATACATTGGCACTTTAAGATGAAATTTGACCCGCATATCTATCGACCTAGTGGTACCAAAATATCCTAAGAGGGCTCATTTGACTGGAAATTCTAGTTTGGGATGAGTATTTGGATATTTCAGACTTTTCTGAGCTAAGGTTTCTTAGTATTTCGTAGGTGAAGCTTCCACGTCAGTTTTAAGTTGACCAACACATAAAAATTTAAAGTTCAGTTCTAATTTTTCCATAGAAGATAGGAAAAGTTATACTATTATTGTGATTATTTTCTATGAAGATAGAAAGTTTCACTTTAATTCTAAATTTTCTTAAATTCAGTTCCGACTTTTCTCATGGAGATGAAAAAATTTAAAGTTCAATTTAAAATTTTCTCAACGAAGTCAAGGAAAGTTCAAGTTCCCTACTGAATTTTACCAAAGAACATAATTCAATTCTAATTTATCCAGAGAAAATAAAAATCTTCCACTTAAGTTCTTTATTTCACAAAGACATACAGAAATTTAAAGTTCAATTCTAAATTTTTCAGTGGAAGATAGAAAAAGTAATACCATATTTGTGAATATTTTCACGGTAGATAAAAAGTTCTAGTTCCTGTAAGGGTATTTCAGTCCTTTACGTACATGTAAAGGAACCAAAAGCTTCCCCCAAAAAGAGAATTTTCTAAAATGGTGCACATTTCAACTGGAATCAGAAATACTAAGATTTAATAGCGTGAATCATGCCTCAAAAATTCCGGATTTCTACAAGATTAATTACAAATAGGACGTTAGCCAAATAAGTTTTATCAAATAGTTCACAGTGTTAAATTGTAATGAAGGAGCGACTTAGCTCAATTGTAACCGAAACTCAAAAATGGAATTTTGATAACAATTGACAGGAATTGGGTTTTTATGCAGATTGCAATTATATAAATTTCATTACGTTTAATATCTAGCCAACAACTGCTCCAATCCTCAGAAGAAAAGGGATTTTGAAATGAGGGAGCCCGATGTTCGAAAAAAAGGGATACGCGCCGGGCACCTGAACCCCCCCGTGTATAACCAAAACCCCCCGTGCAACTGTATCCCCTTTAACTGAACCATCGTGCAACTCACCCCACCATGCAACCCATCCCCCTCAAAACACTTTTCAGCCATTTCTTTTTAAATTGACAATATTTTTCAAACGTTACTTATGTATTATAAAGACCACATCGGCGAGGTAAAGCTAGGTCAAGTCACAATGTAATTCTATCGTTACTTTTCAATTAAGCTATTGAATACTTTCTAGCAATGTCTCTTGTAAGCGTCAAATCTATTAAGTATCTGAGCTTATTCTTTGTATTGTTGATGCAAGCATCCCATTCTTTAATTACCCGTGAGGCATTCTTAACCATCGCAATACCTTTACGCAAATATGTTCTCGCAAAAAAAAATTCGCAAATCTCGTAAACTAAAGAAGTAATTACCCTTTTCAAATGCATTAGTCCTTCTATTAATGAACCCGTGAAACGAAACCAGTCTTATAGCATCACACAATCTCGCTCCTAGTTCCAAAAATGGAATGCATTTAGCGTTCGTAGTAATAGGTTTAAAAACCTATTAGCCAAGTTTAAAAAAAAAACCTACTAATCAACTTACAGATGAATGACCACGGATTTAACCTAAAAACATTCAAATCCTAATCGCCAATCAAGTTATACTCGTTCCTCTTGGCAGGCAAATGACCATGGTAACCCAATTACTTGAAAACTTAAACACATATCTATGCCTCAGGCGTAGGTTTGCGTGTATATTTTCAAGTGCCTATACTTTCAGGGATACATCGCGTGTATCCCTGAAAGTGCCTAATAGGTAACT
>NW_028297530.1:0-13951 GCF_049724085.1 Artemia sp. Qi Xiang Cuo
ATTCGGTAATATTCCCAAGAGTTCTACAAGCCCTTACTTAGTTAGTTTGCTTAATAAGATTTTATAGCATCTAGATGATAGATGAACCGGAACGCTGGGTCAACCTCATCGCTATTGACCTTAAGAAAGCATTTGATTTGATCTACCACAGAACCCTTAGCCGCCAGCTCTTGACAAATTTTAATGTCGACGCATATTTTGAGGGTCAATTTTATTTTGCATAAAACTGACCCTCAACAATTCGGTAATATTCCCAAGAGTTCTACAAGCCCTTACTTAGTTAGTTTGCTTAATAAGATTTTAAAGCATCTAGAGATGAGACCGGAACGCTGGGTCAACTTCATCGTGATTGACCTTAAGAAAGCATTTGATTTTATCTACCATAGAACCCTTAGCCGCAAGCTATTGACAAATTTTAATGTCGATGCATATTTTGAGGGTCAATCTTATTTTGCATAAAACTGACCCTCAACAATTCGGTAATATTCCCAAGAGTTCTACAAGCCCTTACTTAGTTAGTTTGCTTAATAAGATTTTAAAGCATCAAGATGAACCGGAACGCTGGGTCAACTTCATCGCGATTGACCTTAAGATAGCATTTGATTTTATCTACCATAGAACCCTTAGCCGCAAGCTATTGACAAATTTTAATGTCGATGCATATTTTGAGGGTCAATTTTATTTTGCATAAAACTGACCCTCAACAATTCGGTAATATTCCCAAGAGTTCTACAAGCCCGTACTTAGTTTGTTTGGTTACTAAGATTTTAAAGCATCAAGATGAACCGGAACGCTGGGTCAACTTCATCGCGATTGACCTTAAGATAGCATTTGATTTTATCGACCATAGAACCCTTAGTTGCAATCTATTGACAAATTTTAATTTAGATGAATATTTTGATGTTAAATCTTATTTTTGATATAACTGACACTAAACAATTCGTTAATAGTACAAATAGTTCTTAAATACCGTAGGTTTTTTGATTGGTTACTAAGATTTTAAAGCTAGAATATGAACAGGAACGCTGGATCAACTTCATCGCGATTAACCTTAAGATAGCATTTGATTTTATCTACCATAGAACCCTTAGCCGCAAGCTATTGACAAATTTTAATGTCGATGCATATTTTGAGGGTCAATTTTATTTTGCATAAAACAGACCCTCAACAATTCGGTAATATTCCCAAGAGTTCTACAAGCCCTTACTAAGTTAGTTTGCTTAATAAGATTTTAAAGCATCTAGATAATAGAGGAACCGGAACGCTGGGTCAACATCATCGCAATTGACCTTAAGAAAGCATTTGAGTTGATCTACCACAGAACCCTTAGCCGCAAGCTATTGACAAATTTTAATGTCGATGCATATTTTGAGGGTCAATTTTATTTTGCATAAAACTGACCCTCAACAATTCGGTAATATTCCCCAGAGTTATACTAGCCCTTACTTAGTTAGTTTGCTTTATAAGATTTTATACCATCTAGTTGATAGATGAACCGGAACGCTGGGTCAACTTCATCGCGATTGACCTTAAGAAAGCATGTGATTTGATCTACCATAGAACCCTTAGCCGCAAGCTATTGACAAATTTTAATGTCGATGCATATTTTGAGGGTCAATTTTATTCTGCATAAAACTGACCCTCAACAATTCGGTAATATTCCCAATAGTTCTACAAGCCCTTTCTTAGTTAGTTTGCTTAATAAGATTATAAAGCATCTAGATGAACCTGAACGCTGGGTCAACTTCCTTGCGAGTGACTTTAAGATAGCATTTGATTTGATCTACAATAGAACCCTAAGAAGCAAGCTAATGACAAATTTTAATGTCGATGCATATTTTGAGGGTCAATCTTAATTTGCATAAAACTGACCCTCAACAATTCGGTAATATTCCCAAGAGTTCTACAAGCCCTTACTTAGTTAGTTTTCTTAATAAGATTTTAAAGCATCTAGATGAACCGGAACGCTGAGTCAACTTCATCGCGATTGACCTTAGGATAACATTTGATTTTATTTATCACAGAACACTTAGCCGCAAGCTATTGACAAATTTTAATTTCGATGCATATTTTGAGGGTCAATTTTTTTTTGCATTGAACTAACCCTCAACAATTCGGTAATATTCCCAAGAGTTCTACTAGCCATTACTTAATTAGTTTGCTTAATAAGATTTTAAAGCATCAAGATGAACCGGAACGCTGAGTCAACCTCATCGCGATTGACCTTAGGAAAACATTTGATTTGATTTATCATAGAACACTTAGCCGCAAGCTATTGACAAATTTTAATGTCGATGCATATTTGGTAAGAATAGTTGCAAATTTTCTTTCAGGTAGAAGTAAAATAAAACTAGGTACACACCAGCCTATTCTGATCCCCAGCCAATCTACTGTGGAGTTCCTCAGGGAACAATTTTAGGCCCTCTACTTTTTTGGTCATGGTAAATGAGGGCAAATGATGAGTCGGATCGCTTTAACTTCATTGATGACCTATCCGTTCTGCAGCTTGGTGAAAGGAGTGTTTCAAGTAAGGCAGACGGAATAATGGTGGGTTTATCATGCCAAACTGAGGAGGGCAAAATGATCGTCAATCATGAAAAATCACTTGTACTAACTTTTTCTTTTCTGAGGGACAGTTCATCTCTTGCTTTAAATAATGTTTCAGGCATCATGGATATCAAACTTGGAAATATATCTCATGCATGACTTGAAGTGGAAAAAACAGACACAGGAGATGATCAAACGGACAAACATAGCTATCCTATCTTTAAAACTCCTTGCTTGTCATGGTGTTCCAAACCCCCACCAATTACGTTTTTTTTTTTTACTTTTGTCCGACCGCTGGTAGAATATGCTTGTCCCGTTTGGCATTAAGGTCTGACTTTGGACCAGAAAGACCGCCTAGAAAGGATCCAATACCGAGCTATTCTGGTAGTATCTAAATCTCCCGAAGTTTTTTATCGCTCCCTTTTAAAACAATTTTCACTTACAACTCTTTCAACACGCCGTGATGAATTGTGTTTTAAATTTGGTCTCGGTATTTTGGAAAATCCCCGGCTTCGTGAAATCCTCCCCTCTGAGCATCTCCCTTCGCGCCAAAGGAATCCACGAAATGTAACTTAACCGGTACCAAAAATTCAGCTGGTATCAGCAGGGTATATGCGGTACGTAAGTAGTTTTGTTCCCTCGTTCGTCCAGATTTTTAATTCTGCACCCCTTCGTCAATAATTGTATATATTTATTTTTAGTTCATCATTCTTTTTGTTCCTTTGACTCTGTTTGACTGTTTAATTTGAATCTGTGATATTTCAAATCAGTGTATAATTTTGTATGACGATGCCTATGGCTGTGATTTTCATATATTTTATATCTTTAGTGTTTTTTTACGACAAGAACTGCTACTGATCGGCATGACCGTGTAAAGCGTTTGAAAAGAAAATCGTTTTATTATTTTAATTATATTATTAGTATGGAAAATGCAAATTTTGATTTTATTTTTCCATCAAAATTTTTCCATCAGTATGTGATGACTTGGTGTTTCCACTTTGGAAACACCAGTTAAAAAACAAAATACCTCATACATACCAAGTGAAGGTGTAAAATATTGGCGTTAATTGGGGAAGGGGTCCTCCCCCTAGATTTTGAAAATGCCTTGTTATTTCTGTTTCATTAGATGTTTTCTATTTTAGTTATGTGCTATAGTTAAGCATGAAAATGGCTAATTGGCAGTTTCTGTTTGTCATCAGTAGAAAGGGAGGTGCTACTCCAAATTACAAATCTAGCAAAAACTCTTAGCGGTAACTCTAATCTAAAACTTGAAAATCATAGCTAAAAACTTGCCCAAACTGCAGCTAGAGGTACGTCTATTAGTAGATACTCTAAGTGCAGACTCTCAATACTGAACTCGAAAACGTCTAGATTAGGTGTTTCCACTTTGGAAACACCAGTTAAAAAAACAAAATACCTCATACATACCAAGTGAAGGTGTAAAACATTGGCGTTAATTGGGGAGGGGGTCCTCCCCCTAGATTTTGAAAATGCCTTGTTATTTCTGTTTCATAGATGTTTTCTATTTTAGCTATGTGCTATAGTTAAGCATGAAACTGGCTAATTGGCAGTTTCTGTTTGTCATCAGTAGAAAGGGAGGTGCTACTCCGAACCCTCGAGATCCCACGAGAACACCCTGCTGCCACCTACAACTTTTTTTAACACCAAATATGGGCATAGAGTCTAACTCTAAACTCTTAACTAAAACTTAACCAAACTATAACTTTAAGTAAAACTCTAAGCTATGACTCTAAGCTTAACTGAAACTCAAAGGTAAAAAATCAAACTCTTAACTAAAATTAAACTAAAATAGAACTCTAACAAAAAAACCTCTAAACTCTTAACTAAAACTAAACTAAACTTCAACTCTAAAATAAACTCTATTAAAATGATATACTAAATGCCTCTAACATATAAATAAAATAAGCAGGAAAGCCAACATAAACTCTAAGCTAACACTCTAAGCGAAAAACACTAACCACCTAACAAACCCTAAATAAACTAGAACTCAGCATAAAGCTCTAAGCTGAGACTCTAATAAAAAACTCTAAACTCTTAAGTAAAAATAAAATAAAAAAGAACTCTAAGCTAATACTCTAATGTTTAACACCAAAATATTAACTAAAACTAAACTAAACTAGAGCTACATCTGAAACTCAAAGGTAAAACATCAAACTCTTAACTAACAGTAAACTAAACTAGAACTCTAATAAAAAAAAACTCTAAGCTAAGACTCTAAGCTAAAAGTCGAAACTCTTAACTAAAACTTAGCCAAACTAAAAATTTAAGTAAAACTCTAAGCTATGACTATAAGCTTAAACTCTAAATTCTTAACTTTAACTAAACTAAACTTAAACTCTAACTAAAACCCTAAGCTAAGACTCTATGTTAAAACTATTAACTAAAACTAACCTAAACTATAACTACAAAAAAAACTCTGAGCTAAGAATCTAAGTTAAAATTTGAGACTCTTAACTAAAACTTAAACAAACTACAACTTTAAGTAAAATTATGAGTTATGAATCTAAGCTAAAACTCTAAATTCTGAACTGTAACTAATATAAACTAAACTATAACTCTGAATAAAACTCTAAGCTATGACTCTAAGCTAAAAACTCTAAACTCTTAACTAAAAGTAAACTAAACTAGAACTCTAACTGAAACTCAAAGGTAAAACATCAAATTCTTAACTAAAATTAAACTAAACTTCAACACTAACAAAAACTCTAAGCTAAGACTTTAAGCTAAAACTCGAAACTCTGAACTAAAACTTAACCAAACTACAACTTTAAGTAAAATTATAAGCTATGACTCTAAGCTAAAACTCTAAATTCTGAACTGTAGCTAAACTAAACTTGGTGTTTCCACTTTGGAAACACCAGTTAAAAAAAACAAAATACCTCTTACGTATCAAGTGAAGGTGTAAAACAGTGGCGTTAATTGGGGAAGGGGTCCTCCCCCTAGATTTTGAAAATGCCTTGTTATTTCTGTTTCATAGATGTTTTCTATTTTAGTTATGTGCTATAGTTAAGCATGAAAATGGCTAATTGGCAGTTTCTGTTTGTCATCAGTAGAAAGGGAGGTGCTACTCCGAACCCTCACCCCTGCTGCCACCTACAACTTTTTTGCACACCATATATGGGCATAGAGTCCCTAGGGGAAATGGATTTCTGGGAAATTGATTGCGTAATCAAAGTGTGTCAATGACCTAAATTTCCAAAGGTGTTGATGTTGTTATTGTTGTTGTAAGTGCACGCTCTCAGCGAATGTCAAGGTCGATGTTGTTGTTGTTGTTGTAAGTGCATGCTCGGGCCTCAATTGATCCCACGAGAACACCCTGCTGCCACCTACAACTTTTTTAACACCAAATATGGGCATAGAGTCCCTAGGGAGAACACGTGGTTTATGGGGTCAATGACCTAAATTTCCAAGGTCGGTGTTGTTGTTGTTGTTGTTTTGGCCATGTGCATAGAGTCATTAGGGAGAACACGTGGTTAATTAAAGCGATTGGGAATTTGGAACACCTGTGCTGTCAGTCATTAATCAAATTGTTTCCAGGCAAGGTTAATTAATGTCTGACAGGTACTGTCAATCATTATTCAAATTGTGTCCATGCAAAGTTTAATAATGTCTGACAGGAGATGTCAAGATTGATTGATGTATCAAAAAAGGGGAATTAATTTGTCGTTTCTAAGGAGAATTATTGATTCACGAAAGGAGAATTAATTTGATATTTCTATGGGGAAGCTGGGGAAGATATATATTGATTGTGTAATCGAAGGGAGAGAATTCCCGAGAAATTGATTACATAATCGGTAGAACCCTATCAGGAGGTCATGACGGGAATCCATTTATGGGCATAGAATGACGTAATCAACTAGGACAAACGGATTTCCGAGAAATTGATTACATAATCAGTAGAACCCTATAAGGAGCTCGTGACGGGAATCCATTTATGGGCATAGAATGACGTAATCAACTAAGATAAAAGGATTTCTGAGAAATTGATTACATAATCGGTAGAACCCTATCAGAAGGTCATGACGGGAATCCATTTATGGGCATAGAATGACATAATCAACTAGGACAAATGGATTTCTGAGAAATTGATTACATAATCGGTAGAACCCTATCAGAAGGTCATGACGGGAATTCATTTATGGGCATAGAATGACGTAATCGACTAAGATAATTGGATTTCTGAGAAATTGATTACATAATCGGTAGAACCCTATCAGGAGGTCATGACGGGAATCCATTTATGGGCATAGAATGACGTAATCGACTAAGACAATTGGATTTCTGAGAAATTGATTACATAATCGGTAGAAACATATCAGAAGGTCATGACGGGAATTCATTTATGGACACAGAATGACGTAATTGACTACGACAGTTGGATTTCTGAGAAATTGATTACATAATCGGTAGAACCCTATCAGGAGGTCCTGACGGGAATCCATTTATGGGCATAGAATGACGTAATCGACTATGACGAGCAAGTTACTTTCTTAATGTCCATCCTAAACCCATTTTGCAAGTTGAAGTACTTATGCTTTACTCCCACAACTGTGATTGAGATCTTTTGAAGACCTAAAACCCAAGACATGCTTTTAAACTACCAATTCGAATTAAGAAAATTTATCATAGTACATAATAAGAAAGATGTGAACCAAGAATTAAGTACATTTTCCCCCGACCAGCTAAGTTACATCTTCTTTTAACCCTAAACACCAAAAAATAATTTAACAATTCCCATTAAAACACAGATACTTTCTTAATATTCCTCCTAAGCCCATTTTGCAACTTGAAGTAATTATCTTTTTCACTCACAACTATACTTTACAGCTTTTTGGATACCTCAACACCAAGAAATACTTTTCAATGGCATTTCAGAGCAAGTTACTTTCTTAATGTCCCTCCTAAACCCATTTTGCAACTTGAAGTACTTATCTTTTTCACCCACAACTATACTTTACAGCTTTTTGGATACCTCAACACCAAGAAATACTTTTCAAAGACCATTTCAGAGCAAGTTACTTTCTTAATGTTCATCCTAAACCCATTTTGCAACTTGAAGTACTTATCTTTTTCACCCACAACTATACTTTACAGCTTTTGGATACCTCAACACCAAGAAATACTTTTCAAAGACCATTTCAGAGCAAGTTACTTTCTTAATGTTCATCCTAAACCCATTTTGCAACTTGAAGTACTTATCTTTTTCACCCACAACTGTACTTTACAGCTTTTGGATACCTCAACACCAAGAAATACTTTTCAAAGACCATTTCAGAGCAAGTTACTTTCTTAGTGACCGTCCTAAACCCATTTTCCAACTTGAAGTACCCATCCTTTTCACCCACAACTTAGTTATAGGTAAGAGTTTTTTTTAGCTTAGAGTCTTAGCTTAGAGTTTTTGTTAGAGTTCTAGTTTAGTTTAGTTTTAGTTAAGAGTTTAGAGTTTTTAGCTTAGAGTCGTAGCTTAGAGTTTCATTCAGAGTTCTATTTTATTTTAGTTACAGTTCATAATTTATATTTTTATCTTAGAGTAATAAATTATAATTTTACTTAAAGTTGTAGTTTTGTTAAGTTTTAGTTAAGAGTTTCGAGTTTTAGCTTAGAGTCTTAGCTCAGAGTTTTTGTTAGAGTTGAAGTTTAGTTTAATTTTAGTTAAGAATTTGATGTTTTACCTTTGAGTTTCAGTTAGAGTTCTAGTTTAGTTTAGTTTTAGTTAAGAGTTTAGAGTTTTTAGCTTAGAGTCATAGATTAGAGTTTTATTAAGAGTTCTAGTTTAGTTTAGATTAGTTAAAGTTCAGAATTTAGAGTTTTAGCTTAGAGTCATAGCTTATAATTTTACTTAAAGTTGTAGTTTGGTTAAGCTTTAGTTAAGAGTTTCGAGTTTTAACTTAGATTCTTAGCTTAGAGTTTTTGTTATAGTTCTAGTTTAGTTTAGTTTTAGTTAAGAGTTTTAAAATAGAGTCTTAGCATAGGGTTTTAGTTAGAGTTGAATTTTAGTTTAGTTAAAGTTAAGAATTTAGAGTTTTATCTTAGAGTCATAGCTTAGAGTTTTACTTTAAGTTTTAGTTAAGAGTTTCGAGTTTTAGCTTAGAGTCTTAGCTTAGAGTTTTTTGTTAAAGTTCTAGTTTAGTTTAATTTTAGTTAAGAGTTTGATGTTTTACCTTTGAGTTTCAGTTAGAGTTCTAGTTTAGTTTAGTTTTAGTTAAGAGTTTGGTGTTTTACCTTAGAGTATTAGCTTAGAGTTCTATTCTAGTTTAGTTATACTTAAGAGCTTAAAGTTTTAGCTTAGAGTCTCAGCATATAGATTTTGTTAGAGTTATAGTTTATTTTATTTTTAGTCCATAGTGTAGGGTTTTTTGATTTGAGTCTTAGCTTAGAGTTTATTTTTACTATACTGTATATTTTTGTAATAGTTTAGAATTTTATTTTAGAGTCTTAGATTAGAATTTTTGTTATAGTTTAAGTTTAGTTTAGTTTTAGTTAATAGTTTATAGTTTTTTTTGTTAGATTTATATTTTATTATAATTTTATTTAATATTTTTATTTTTTACCTTTGAGTTTCAGTTAGAGTTCTAGTTTAGTTTAGTTTTAGTTAAGAGTTTAGAGTATACCATAGAGTCTTAGCTTAGAGTTTTAGTTAGAGTTCTAGTTTTTATTTACAGTTCAGAATTTTGATTTCTAGCTTAGAGTCATAGCTTAGAGTTTTACTTAAAGTTATAGTTTCGTTAAGTATTAGTTAAGAGTTTAGAGTTTTTAGCTTAGAGTTTTTGTTGAAGTTCTAGTTTAGTTTAGTTTTAGTTAATAGTTTAGAGTTTTAGCTTAGAGTCTTAGCTTAAAGTTTTTGTTAAAGTTGAAATTTAGTTTAATTTTAGTTACGAATTTGATATTTTAACTTTAAGTTTCAGTTAGAGTTCTAGTCTAGTTAAGTTTTAGTTTTGTGTTTAGAGTTTTTTAGCATAGAGTCTTAGCTTCGAGATTTATTTAGAGTTCAAGTTTTTTTTAGTTTTATTTAAGAGTTTAGAATTTTAGATTAGAGTCTTAGCCTAGAGTTTTTGTTAGAGTTCTAGTTCATTTTAGTTTTGAGTTCTAGTTTAGTTTAGTTTACATATAGTTAAGAGTTTGGAGTTTTACTTTATAGACTTAGCATAGAGTTTTAGCTTACTTTAGTTTTAATTAAGAGTTTAGAGTTTTTTAGCTTAGAGTCTTAGCTTAGAGTTTTTGTTAGAGTTCTAGTTTAGTTTAGTTTTAGTTAAGAGTTTGATGTTTTAACTTAGAATCTTAGTTTAGAGTTTTATTTAGAGTTATATTTTAGTTTAGTTTTAGTTAATAGATTAGAGTTTTTATCTTAGAGTCTTAGCTTATAGTTTTCGTTAGAGTTCTAGTTTATTTTACTTCTAGCTAATAGTTTAGAGTTTTTAGATTAGAGCCTTAGTTTAGAGTTTTGTTAGATTTTTAGTTTAGTTTAGTTTTAGTTTATAGTTTAGAGTTTTTTAGCTTAGAGTCTTAGTTTAGAGTTTTTTGTTGAATTTTTTGTTTATTTTAGAATTTTAGATTAGAAACGGTGTTTGATTAGAGTTCTAGTTTAGTTTAGTTTTGTTTAATAGTTTAGAGCTATAGCTTATAGTCTTAGCTTAGTGTTTTAGCTAAGTTTAGTTTTACTTAATATTATAGAACTTTATCTTAGAGTCTTAGCTTAGATTTTTTGTTAGAGTCCTAGTTAAGTTTAGGTATAGTTAAGAGTTTGGAGTTTTACCTTAGAGACTTAGCTTAGAGTTTTAGTTAAGTTTAGTTTTACTTAAGAGTATAGAATTTTAGCTTAGAGTCTCAGCTTAGAGTTTTTTGTTAGAGTTCTAGTTGAGTTTAATTTTAGTTAAGAGTTTGATGTTTTACCTTTGAGTTTCAGTTAGAGTTCTAGTTTAGTTTAGTTTTAGTTAAGAGTTTGGTGTTATACCTTAGAGTCTTAGCTTAGAGTTCTAGTTTAGTTTAGTTTTACATAAGAGTTTAGAGTTTTAGCTTAGAGTCTCAGCATAGAGTTTTTGCTAGAGTTCTAGTTTAGTTTAATTTTAGTTGAGAGTTTAGTGTTTTTAGCTTAGAGTCTTAGTTTAGAGTTTTTGTTGAAGTTCTAGTTTAGTTTAGTTTTAGTTTAGAGTTTTAGCTTAGACTTAGAGTTTTACTTAGAGTTCTAGTTTAGTTTCGTTTTAGTTAAGAGTTTAGAGTTTTTAGCTTAGAGTCATAGTTTAGTTTTATTTAGAGTTCTAGTTTAGTTTAGTTTTAGTTAAGAGTTAAGAGTTTTACCATAGAGTCTTAGCTTAGAGTTTTAGTTAAAGTTAAAGTTCAGTTTAGTTACAGTTAAGAATTTACATTTTTATCTTAGAGTCATAGCTTAGACTTTTACTTAAATTTATAGATTAGCTAAGATTTAGTTAAGAGTCTTGAGTTTTTAGCTGAGTCTTAGCTTACCGTTTTTATTATAGTTCTTAGTTTAATTTTAGTTAAGAGTTTTGAGTTTTAGCTTAGAGTCTTAGCTTACAATTTTTGTTAGAGTTATAGTTTGTTGTATATTTAGTTAAGAATTTGATGTTTAAACTTGGAGTTTAAGTTATGGTTCAAGTTTAGTTTAATTCTATCTAAGAGTTTAGTTTTTTAACTAATAATCTTAGCATAGAGTTTTAGTTAGAGTTCTAGTTTATATTATTTTTAGTTAATATTTTATAATTTTATATTAGAAACATAGCTTAGAGTTTTTGTTAGAGTTCTAGTTTAGTTCAGTTTTATATCAGAATTTTTTGTTTTAACTTTTAGTTTAACTTAGAGTTCTATTTTAGTTTAATTTTAGTTAAGTGGTTAGTATTTCTACTTAGAGTATCAATTTATAGTTTTAGTTAGAGTTCTAGTTTATTTTTGTTTTAGTTAAGAGTTTAGAATTTTATCTTAGAGTCCTATCTTAGAGTTTTTGTTAGAAATCTAGTTTATTCTAATTTTAGTTAAGAGTTTTTGGCTATGAGTACTTTGCATATAGTTTTTTTTGTAGTTCTAGTTTAGTTTACTTTTAGTTAATAGTTTAGTGTTTTTTAGATTATATTATTATATTAGATTCCTTGTTAGAGTTCAAGTTTAGATTATTTTTAGTTAAGAGCTTTGAGTTTTTAACTTAGAGTCTTAGTTTAGAGTTTTTATTAAAGTTATAGTTTAGTTTACTTAATAGCTTAGAGTTTTATCATAGAATCATAGCTTAGAGTTTTTTTTGAAGTTTTAGTTTAGTTTAATTTTAGTTAAGAGTTTGTAGATATTTATCTTAGATTACTAGATTATAGTTTTTTTTATATTTATATTTTATTTTATTTTTATTTAATATTTTTTTGTTTTAAATTATATTTATAGATTATAGTTTTATTTACAGTTCTAGTTTAGTTTTAGTTAAGAGTTTATAATTTTTGCTTAGAGTCTTAGCTTAGAGTTTCTTTTAGAGTTACAGTTTAGCTTAGTTCTAGTTAAGAGTTTAGAATTTTTAGCTTAGAGTCTTAGCTTAGAGTTGTTTTTGACGATCTAGTTTACTTTATTTTTAGTTAAGATTTTATAGTTTTATATTAGAGTCTTAGCTTATAGTTTTTGTTAGAGTTTTAGTTTTGTTTAGTTTTGGTTAAGAGTTTTGAGTTTTACCTTAAAGTCTTAGATTAGAGTTTTAGTTAGGGTTGAAGTTTCGTTTAGTTTAGTTATAATTAAGAGTTTATAGTTTTAGCTTAGAGTCTTAGCTTAGAGTTTTAGTTAGAGCTATTGTTTATTTTAGTATTAGTTAAGGGCTATAGCTTAGAGGTTTAGCTTAGAATCTTAGTTTAGAGATTTAGTTAGAGTATTAGGTTAGACTAGATTAAGTTAGGTTAGATTAGGTTAGGTTAAGTCAGGTTAGGTAAGTTAGGTTAGGTTAGCTAAGTTAGGGTAGGTTAGGTTAGGTAGTAAACATATCTCCATGTTTAAGTTAGGTTAGGTTAGGCTAGATTAAGTTATGTTAGGTTAAGTTCGGTTAGGTTTGCCTACGTATGAGTGCGTACGTAGGATAACCTAACCTAACTTAACCTAGAATAACTTAATCTAGCCTAACCTAAACTAACTTAAACATGGAGAGATGTTTACTAGCTATCCTAACCTAACTTAGCTAACCTAACTTACCTAAACTGACTTAACCTAACCTAATCTAACCTAACTTAATCTAGTCTAACCTAATACTCTAATTAAATCTCTAAACTAAGATTCTAGGCTAAACCTCTAAGCTATAACTCTTAACTAATACTAAAATGAACAATAACTCTAACTAGAACTCTAAGCTAAGACTCTAAGCTAAAAATATAAACTCTTAACTATAACTAAACTAAACGAAACTTCAACCCTAACTAAAACTCTAATCTAGGACTTTAAGGTAAAACTCAAAACTCTTAACTAAAACTAAACTAAAACTCTAACCAAAAATATAAGCTGAGAATATAAGCTAAAACTATAAACTCTTAAATAAAAATAAGATAAACCATAACCTCAACAAAACTCCAAGCTAAGACTCTAAGCTAAAAACTCTAAACTCTTAACTAAAACTAAGCTAAACTAGAACTCTAACAAAAACTCTAAGCTAAAATTCTAAACTCTTAATTAAAACTAAACTAGAACTCTAACTAAAACTCTAAGCTATAACTCTAAGGTAAAACACCAAACTCTTAAATAAAACTAAACTAAACTAGAACTCTAACAAAAACTCTAACAAAAACTCTAAGCTAGGACTCTAAGCTAAAAAACTCTAAACTCTTAACTAAAACTAAACTAAACTAAAACTTCAACAAAAACTCTAATCTAATGTTATATTATAAAACTATAAACTATTAAGTAAACTAAACTAAAACTCTAATAAAAACTCTAAACTAAGACTCTAAGCTAAAAACTCTAAACTCTTAACTATAACTAAACTAAACTTCAACTCTAACTATAACTCTAAGCTAAGACTCTAAGCTAAAACTATTAACTAAAACTAAACTAAACTAGAACTTCAACAAAAACTCTAAGCAAAAGACTCTAAGCCAAAAACTCTAAACTCTTATCTAAAACTAAAATAAACTAGAACTCTAACAAAAACTCTAAGCTAAGACTCTAAGCTAAAATTCTAAACTCTTAACTAAAACTAAATTAAACGAGAACTCTAACTAAAACTATAAGCTAAGAATCTAAGTTAAAACAATAAACTCTTAACTAAAAGTAAACTAAAATAGAAATCTAAGTTAACCTAAAAGGTAAAACATATAATACTCAACTAAAATTAAAATAAAATAGAACTCTAACAAAAACTCTAAGCTAAGACTCTAAGCTAAAATTCTAAACTCTTAACTAAAACTAAACTAAACTA
>NW_028297531.1:0-13951 GCF_049724085.1 Artemia sp. Qi Xiang Cuo
TCTATGTAATTTACAAGGATTACATAATTTGCACTTTTCACTATAGTCATCAATAATTGTACAATTCTGACATTGAGTCCAAGTGCCAAGAGGGTACATGCACAGTGGACATGTATAGAAAATTGTTTGTTTCCGATGTCAACTCTCTCACAGCTAGAACGAAACTGTTGTCACTGTCGATGGATAAATTCAAGGTGGAGGAAACCATATGTAAGCAAGCCTCTGATTGGCTGAGAAAGGGGATGTATCCGACTCGCTGATTGGCTAAGAAGGATCCATCAAAGCGAGAAAAATCCTGTTTCTCCATTCTCACTGATAAAAACCATAAAACATCCATAAATTGCTGTACTCGTCGCTGTTTTTTAATTATAACTGACAAAAACCATAAAACAGACATAAATTGATGTTTGTTTCTTAATTCCCCTTTCGTAAATCATTACATTATCCCCCACACAATATGTAAATCAAGTTCTCGGGTAAGGTTCGCCTAAATATCAAATAAGCCATGTTTGTTTCTTAATTCCCCTTTCGTGAATCAATAATTCCCCGCCGATTATGTAAATCCATTTCTCAGGTTAGGTTAGCCTAAAGATCAAAGAAGCCATGTTTGTTTCTTAATTCCCCTTACTTGAATCAATAATTCCCCCACCGATTATGTAAATCAATTTCTAAGGTTAGGTTAGCCAAACAACAAAGAAGCAATGTTTGTTTCTTAATTCCCCTTTAGTGAATCAATAATTCCCCTCGATTATGTAAATCACCCCTGTGTCATTACACCTGGACAAACAACAACAAATAAATCTCCCAGGCCTAAAGATTAAAGAAGCCATAATGTTTCTTAATTCCCCTTTCTTGAATCAATAATTACCTGCCGATTATGCAAATCAATTTTTCAGGTTAGGTTAGCCTAAAGATCAAAGAAGCCATGTTTGTTTCTTAATTCCCCTTTGGGAATCAATAATTCCCTCGCGGATTATGTAAATCAATTTCTCAGGTTAGGTTAGCCAAACATCAATGAAGCCATGTTTGTTTCTTAATTCCCCTTTCGTGAATCAATACATTCTCCCCCACCGATTATGTAAATCACCCCATTTTCATTACACCTGGACAAACAACATCAAATAAATCGACCTTGAAACATCCATCAAAGTTTGAAAAATCCTGTTTTTTCATTCTCACTGGCGAAAAACCATAAAACATCCATAAATTACTGTATTAGTCGCTGTTTTTTCATTCTCACTGACAAAAACCATAAAACATACATAAATTGATGTTGACAACCATGAAAAACATCAAATAAATTGACCAACACCCATGTCTGATCCAGGAGCAGTTTTTGGAAGGTTGGATATATAACATTTTGTATTTCTGCTAAAGTAAATGGCTTATTGTATGGCTCATATAATTCTCTTTTGGAAAGCCCGTTGATCTTAGAGGTTTGGAAAATGACAGCATTTATGTCATGATCAATTTTACCCACTGTTCTGTTTAGCAGCTCTAAACTTGCCTTAGCCTTTTCTGCTTCAGTGAGAAGAGGATTGCTATTATATATCATGGGTGGGTTATTGTTTTTTGGATAGGGTTTGTTCATCATGTGTCTAAGGAATGAATAAACTTTGTTTGCTGGAGTCTTGAAATCAAGATGCTCCATAAATTCTCTGATACTTTTGTTTTTTGCTGCTGAAACTGATTTTTTAAATTTTGCATATGATTTTTTCAATTCAATAAGATTGGGTAAGGTAGTTGCAGCACTGTATATTCTAGCTTTTTTCTTATAATTTTTTTTTTTACTCTTCACACTCTCTATTCCACCAAATGCTGCTTTTTACCTTCTTATCAACCTTTCCAGTAAAAGGCATGCTCACCAGTGGAGTTGGATAGACTAAAAGAAGATCTGAATACATCTTCATAGGACTTTTCATTACCAGAAAATATTAATTTGGGCAATTGTAGTGATATATTTGGCCAGTTTTACGACACTGTTTAGGGAAAATTCACATCTTATTGTCTAAGACCTCCTTTAAGGAATTCTCGATCAAAAAGATCACTACCCAAATCTCCCTGTGTAACATTGGGAGTCCTCATTTCAATAATTAGGAAGCAGAACCTTTGGACAGAGTACAAAAACAGACCAAGTGATGATAAATTAGAAGCATTTAAGTTGTACCGTAATATGCTGAAATTAATTATTCGGAGAGCTAAAACAGTATATTTTACAAAGAGATTCGTTGATTGCGGTAAAAATATAAAGAAGACGTGGGAAATGAATAAGGAAGTTAGTCGGCCATACAGAAAACTAGAAGGTCTCCCTAAATCTCCTATGGTAGACGATCAACTCCTCACTGAAAAAGGCCAACTACAACATCATTTGAACATATTCTGTAGGGATATAGGGAAAAAACTGCTAAGAGTGTTTCCTGCTGCTAGGGTTCACAGACTTGGGAGCAGTTCCCCAGCACCCTTTGCTTGAAATCAATGGTTCTTGAGGACGTTACGTTGCAGGAAAATACAAATTTTGTTTTTCTGTAAAGAATTCTTCAACAGGTTTTGAAAAAATTTCTGATAAGTAGTTAAACATATCCTTCCTTCGATTATCACCACACTTTGCCATTTGATTAATAGGTCATTTCAACTAGGAATATTTTCTGAACGTCTTAAATTGTCGCGTGTGATAGATCTCTTTATAGGAGGTGACCGTAAGGATCATGGGAACTATAGGCCGATCTATCTTGTGACAGTATGCTCTAAGATGTTTGAAAGGCCAATTCTCAAACGTCTGGTAAGATTTCTTGACGCAATTTTTTTTCCATCAACATCAGTTTTGGCTTCGCGCAAAGTATTCTACAGAACATGCTTGTAATAAACTTCTTCAGTTTATATGACGATCTTGAGATTCTAATCTTATTCCTGCAGCCATTTTTCTTGATGTAAAAAGGGGTTTTGACAGCCTTACACAAAAGATCCTCATTGGTAAACTTTCTCATCATGGTGTGTGTGGGGAAGCATTGCCTTGGTTCTCATCATACCTCACTGACAGATCTACCTCCCTAGAAGATACAGACAAGGAAGTTCCAATTGAATAATGAGTACCCCAAGATTCTATTCTTGGGCCAGCCCTCTTCCTGATCTCCGTGAACGACCTCTACCGACTACTTGAAACCCGAATTATCAATGTTTATTGTGGCTTGTGTCACAATTTTTACTCTCAGACAATGTCGGCGTCCACATCTGATAGTCGAGAAGAACTGGTTGCATTTGCAGATGACACTACTCTAGGTACTACAGCTCCGGGTGAGTCATCACTTATTCTAAAGCTTCAAGCAATGACTGAGAAGATATTCAATTGGTTTGACATAAATCAAGTAGCTTTAAATTTCAAAATGTCATACCTTATTATTTCTTCCTGTAGAGGTGTGTGCTGCCCAATAATTAGTGAGCTTCCTACACCAAGAGGCTCCATAAGTGGCCCCCTGGATAGATATGTGTGATTCCTAGGAGTTTTTTGAATAAAAATTCATTGTTAAAGTGGCACGTTCAAGTAATAAGAGCAAATATGTCCCGTGGACTGGGAATCATCCGTAATTTAAAGCGTTTAGTCACTTGTCCTCTGCTCTGTCTCTTATTTGTCCTCTCATTTTTCCTTATGAATGTTACTGTACATCTGTGTGGATTGTCTACATTTACATCTGTACTTGTTCCTGTTCAAATTCTTCATGAAAAAGTAGTAAGTGTTCTCCAGTCGACTACAAACACTCCTGTTATTCTCCTAAAGATTAAAGAAATTTATGTTATATCTATATCTTCGTTGGCACATCAGTTCTTCCACGGAGATCTCCCAGGTTGTTTGTCTGGAGTACCCACACTAGTAGGGGAAGTAAATTTGTATACATTTCAAAACTGGGAAGATGTGATGAGTCCGGCTACTCCCTCGGGTCGTTCAGACTTTGGGCTGGTCGTGACTGTGTGACGGTCTTGGAGCTTGGCTCCTGCTGAGACTCGTCATTCATGAATACTTGGCTCCTTTAAGAGATATATGAAAAGTTTCTTATTTAAGGTAATATTAAATAATTTTTTGTTGTTTTAAGTATTTTTTTTGGGGGGGGGGGGGCTGGGGGTAGGTGTTTTTTTTTGTTGGCGTTGGATCCTCAATGATGTAGAGGATTATATATTTTTATTTGTTTTGGGGTGATAGGAGGGTCACTGCTTCGTGTGGACTGTCGGTGAGATGACTTCTTTTCCTTGCAGATTTATAAATTAGACATTGTTTAGTATTGTTTATACAAATTTTTAATATTAGTCATTTATTCTATGTCGTTTCCCAAATAACAGGCCAGTGAGTCCTTTGGGATATTATTTTTGTTATTGTTATTTATTGAAATAAATGGAACTTGATCTTGGAATTCGCGATCGTCAATGCACCACTGGTGATTATGAATTTGCCAAGAGGGTTTGGGCAGAAGGAAGTTGTAAAATGGGTGAGATTATTGAAAAAATGTACCGGGAAAGTGATGTTTTGACGTTTTTGTATATTGTCTGTACAAACACTGACCAAATTAATGAAGCGTGTGGGTTGGATTTGTGTTATTATTTTTCAACTCCCCATCTGGTGATGGATTTAATTCTTCACATTAGTAATGCAGAAATAGGTCTGACGAACAAAGTGGATCAGCACTTATTTGTCGAGAGATCCATGCACGAAGGGTATGTTTTCGACGGGGATCGTATCCTTGAAACCGACACGACTGGACCACGCACCAGTGAAAAGTCGGACGTCGTTTTCATGGATATGAATTCCCTTTAGCCGTCGGAAATGTCTCAATTTTATGTGACTTATGTGAATTCGTCACTCCGTCTGCTCCAGTATTAGTGTAGAGAGATTCATGAAGGAAGGGTATGTTTTCGACCGGGATCGTATCCTTGAAACCGACCCGACTGGACCACGCACCAGTGAAAAGTCGGAAGTTGTTTTCATGGATATGAATTCCCTTTATCCGTCGGCAATGTCTCACTTTTATTTGCCGTAAGGAAATTCGACAATCTTTCTGCTCCAGTCGTCCCCAACATTCACACTGTTGACGTAAATAGACCACAAGGAATGCTTTGCGAAATTGACGGTGAAATACCTCTGGGACTTTATCTCTTGGTAAAAAACTTCGTTTTCCCCTGCATTAATAGACCGGTGCTTAGGGATTCTTTGAGTGTCTGCAATTTATCTTTGGTAGAAAATAAAGGTATGCATAGGACACCTTAAAAAAAAAGCTTGTTGCCGACCTTGAGCCAAAATGGAATATTGTTTTACACTACTTATTTTTGCGGTAGGTGTTAGCTAATGGTTTCAATGTCACAAAGATTCATAGAGCCCTCCAATTCGATCAAAAACCTTACATGAAGACGTTTGTTGACAATTTAGTCAATAAACGGTCTCAAGCAAAAACCAAGGTCGAAAAAAAATCCTCAAACTCATCTTAAACTCGGCTGTTTGTACAATATGTGAGAGTTTGCGTAACAGGAGTCGTTGTGACGTTGTTACTGACCCCAAAAAAATATGGACGAATAAATGCGGCTCCAAAAATAAAATAAGTAACGATCAGAGACTCCAACATGGTCTTTTTTACATAGAAAGAACTTAGAGTGAAATAGATATTAGTTTTGAAAGAAACTTAGTTTTACATAATAACATTGCCGCTGGAAGTGCCAGTGTAGAAATTTCAAAGAAACTCATGTTGGAGTTTCTATTACAATGTGTGTAAGCGCCAATGGCTGGGGATGGGACAAGTTCGGGTGTATTATCGAGACACCGGTTCACTCCTGTTGAAAATTAAAACAGATATTCTGTTACACAATTGGGAAAATGAAGAGTACATTAGTTCTCAGATGGATTATAAAAATTAGGATGAGTCCCTCTATCCGGAGCTAGTGAAAAGCCATGTCCAAAATCAATTGCGTATACTTAAATCAGAGATTGTGAGTGACTTGGTATCGCAAGGTGTATTTTCCGGTAGGAAGGTGTAGTGTGTGGAAACGCACAATAAGACTCCAAAATAGTCTGCAAGTAAGTGCCCTCACACTATATAAAGGAAAATTTCAACATTAGTGCTTATAGAAACTGTATAGAGATGAATTTAGTTCCAAGAGCGAGTGTCATGGGCATTCTCTCTTTAAAATATTAAAACTATAAATTTCGGGTTTAGAAAAATGCCATGTCTACCATATCGGACAAAGTCTATGTACTCGAGGGTGGTGTGGACAGACAGCCTAAGGGCCCCTACATTACTTAATTCCTTTTTTATTTTTTAATTTATATAACCCACCTCGGTCTAGAAAAAGCTAGAGAGTGGTGGGAGAGGGAGGGGACCATCTCTTGTGGTGAGGAGGGCCATTTTTTCTGTCACCAGCTCAGCAATGCCTTTTTTTAGCTAGTCATTTATATTTATATTTTGTTTCGTTGCGCAAAGCAGTAACTTTCAAGTGTTAAATTTTTAACTGTTCGTGTACTTGCTCTCGTACTGTCCGGGACTCGCTGCTGGCCGCCGCAGTGGCCACCTCGCCCAGCCACCATTTTCTCCGAAGGAGCATCTGGCCCTCCAAGCGGCATGTTCAAGTGTTTATTTTTTATATTGTCATTGTGTATATATATGTATATATATATATATATATATATATATATATATATATATATATATATATATATATATATATATATATATATATATATATATATATATATATATATATATATATATATATATATATATATATATATATATATATATATATATATATATATATATATATATATATATATATATATATATATATATATATATATATATATATATATATATATATATATATATATATATATATATATATATATATATATATATATATATATATATATATATATATATATATATATATATATATATATATATATATATATATATATATATATATATATATATATATATATATTCTTAACGTATTATTCGTTATTATTATTAACGATTGTATTATTACAATTATTACGATTGTATTATTACGAACCTTCTGTATTATTAACGAAGAATGTATCAAAAAAAAGTGCCATCTATAGTATTTCAATGCTATTATGGATGAGTTTGCTTCCTTGTTGTTATCTGGAAAAAGTGTCTAAATTATTTTGAAGTTTACTTCCTATTGTTGTTTACCCTCTAATGATAGATTATCTGCTAAGTAGTGTTTGTAAAAACTTGAACAATTGGAATAGGGCTTTTTCTTTAGGCCTTCTTACCAGCGCCATCTTTTTCTTGAGTAAATTGGCGCGCCATCTATAGTATCATTTATAATTAAATTTTACCAATAAGCGAGCAGAAGAGGGGAGTTTCTTGTAGCAAGGGCCGTTGTACCTGCCGGGAGTGTTACTCCCTTAAACTGCGGGGATCAGGTAGCAAGAAACTACGCTTCCTTCGCTTATTAGCACGCCCACGGACTGATTTTTGGACTATTCTTTGGCATCCGATTGCAATGTCGGAGAAAAGCGACAAAGGTGAAAAGCTTATTATCAATCCGTTACTGAACTTTTTAACACGTGTCATGAATGATGGACTGAAAATAGAGGTGATCACGGCAACTCCCCTGAGTTTTTTCACTCTTGAGCAAATTATTGAAGCTAAAGCTGTACTGCATAAGGAGCTAAAAATCGAGACCCGGCTGATTAAGCATAGTAAGAAGGAGGATGAGAACGTATTAGATATGTGCAGATGGTTTAACCAAGCTGCAAATCGCGATAAAAAGCTGATTCCTACCTTTGTGATCCTAACGCCATGCTCTGTTCCTACTGTCGGGGAATCCACCTCAGCGACAGCTATCTGTCGGCTCAACGAAATCAAGCGTAAGGTCGATGGACTATACGAAATGGCACAAAATCGGCCACTGACCTGGAAACCGAGCGAACCCGCTGAGGAGCCCCCCCTCCGGCCCAGTTACGCTGTTGTCCTCAAAAACTTACCTGACAGCTTAAATACACCTAGTGCGCGAAAGGAATTTATTGACAAGGTCTGTCCGAACAGCGAGGAAATAAGTGAGCTTCGTAAACTGAAGGGTGACTGGAAACTAGTGGTGAAATCTAAGAAAACTGCTGATATAATTGCCTCAACACTGAAAAGGGATAAATGTGGTGTTACTGCGTCCGTTCGCTCACCAAGGTATATTGGTGTACTCAAGCGCGTCCCTGAAGACCTGAATGAGCAGTCATTGCACGAACTTATCCCCCGTGCTACAAAAGTTATGCAATGTGGATCCTCTCGTGTGTTCAAAGTTTATTTTGAGTCACGACACGAGCTCGAAATCTTCGTCCGCAACTCCATTAAAGTGCACTACGAAAAACTACCCGCCGAAGTATTCGTGTTCACTCCAAGACGATGCTACTCGTGTCATACAGTCGGTCATTTAGCATCCGAGTGCACCAATCAGCCCAAATGTTCCAGATGTGGATCCGTAGAACATAAATCTGATCGTCTCAATCCCTGTAAACAACCGCTTTTTTGCATAAGCTGCAACACTAGTGGACATTCTTGCTACAGCGTCCGTTGCTCGGCAAATAAACCTGCAAACGCAGACTCAAAAGCTAATAGGCTTGCCCGTGCTACTCAATGAACATTTTATCTTGGAATATGAATGGGAATTTCGCAGAAAGGCACACAATAATTTGTGAAATGCTAAAAAGCAATCAAATTGTGTGTATCCAAGAGCACTTTGCTCTTCCTATTTCTGTAGGTCAACTGGACATTTTCCGTGCTAATAACATGTATGTTGTTCCTGCAGTCAGAAAAAAGGAACAAGGAAGGCCCTCCGGGGGACTCGTGACATATATTAGTAACGATGTTGAATCAAAGTTGTTTTTTTCAACGCAAAACATTCTAGCGGTTCAAGTGTGTAATTTTGTTGTTGTGAACGTATACATGCCAACCGACTATCGTGATGACGCATCTCATTCCGAATTTGCGCAAAGTTTACATAAATTAGCTGAATGTCTTAGCAAAATCCGATTAGAAAGATTGCCTTGTGTAATATTACGTGATTTTAACTGTCCTATGAGTGCTGAATTTACTGAAACTAACGCGCTTTTTACCGGTGATCGTGAAAGTATGGTACATGGTCTCCTAGATGATACATTTACCATTTTAGAAAAAAACCAAAATTTTACATACATACACAACACAGGAAGTACTTCTAATCTAGACCATGTTATTTGCTCTAAAGACCTACTCCCTACTTCAATACGGGTGTCTGACACTACTTTTACTTCTGACCATTTTTCAATAGAACTGCAAATCACACCTCCCGCTACACAATCTGAGCATTCACACCAAAATAACGCAGCAAAAACTACAAAAAAATGGACACAAATACGGGATTGGAGTAATGTTAATACGTCGGTTTACACGGAAGTTTCGGATGAAATTTTAGCTAAAATTAAAATCCCATTTAACCTTCTGATCCAGTCACGACGAATTGAACTGAAAGAGGCCCGACTTGAACTTGATATATATACTACCCAAATTACACACGCTCTTCGCTAAGCTGAGGACGCTGCTGTTCCCATAAAGAAAATTAAGACCAGTACGCAAGTTTCAGGTTGGTCGCAAAATGCTGGACTAGTTAATGCATGCAACCAGGCAAAATTTTGGCTTTCTGTTTGGAAGGAGTGTGGACGGCCGAGAATGGGGGTTGTAAATGCCGTTAGACTCCTTACAAAAAGAAAGTTTGGAAAAGAATTGGCTCTCCACCGGTCTAATGTAATTGCTAAGTCTTCTGAAGATGCTCTACGAAATCCTGACCTTATATGGAAGACTCTTTCCGAAAGAAAGCCGAATTTTGCTGCATCTTCAATTTCCCTTGAATCTTGGAGAACTTATTACGAACAAGAATTTAAATCCCTCTGTCCGACTCTTAGCGCAAAATACAAGGCAGAGCTGCATAATTTCCTATCAAGCACCGACCGTTCTGACGTTACTGTGTCGGTATCCGAGGTTCAGAACGTGCTCCGTCGCATTAAAAAGAAAAAGTCACGTGGTGCTGATGGAATTTCTGCTCTTCATTTAAAAAACCCATCTTCAATGCTCATTCAGCACCTTGCCCTGCTTTTTCAGATGATTTTTGTGCAAGGTGTGGTTCCCAGTAATTTTTGCATAGGGTCCCTTACCCCTGTGCCAAAAAAGGGGAAACACCTGGAAGAATGTACGTCTTTTCGACCCATTACTATATCAACAACTTTTTGCAAAATTTTTTAGCTACTTATAATTAAAGAAATAAATGAGAAATGTTATGCACCACCCTCTCAATTTGGCTTTCAACCTGGTTTTGGTTGTGGCCATGCGCTAAGCGTCGTGGCTTCTGTCCTTATTGACGCTGAAAGCTCAGGCGAGTCGGTCGCGATTGGTATTCATGATGTCAAGCGTGCGTTTGATTCCCTTATCCACGACCAAATTATTCTAGAAATGGGAAAGAGAGGCGTCCAACGAGATGTCATAATGCCATTAAAGGACATGTATGAAAACCTCCAGGCACAAATAAAAGTTGTTTCACATGAGAAGAATATAAGGGAAATTTACCCAACCGTCCCAGTACGAAAAGGCGCCCGGCAAGGTGCTCCTACTTCTGCCCCGGCTTTTAATAACAGTGTTCTTTCAGCACAGGAAAATTACCAAATAACGTGTGTTCTGGATGGTATTGACCTTTCTCTTCTTTGTTATGCTGACGATATTTTAAATATGAGCCAGAATATTGGTGGCATTGAATGCAATTTTGCTATTTTTCAAAAGGAATATGCTGCAATAGGCCTAGAATTTAACGCTGCAAAATCAGAGGTATTACTGTTTAATTGGCCCGAAAACCAAGTCCCGCCTACCATAGACCTTGGACAGACAAGTATTAAGCCAGCAGATCACATCATTTATCTTGGACTACCGATTGGTAAAACGCTGAGACACACACGACAGCTATTAATTCAACATCTCGAAAAGCGTACTGATTTTGCATACAGCAGATTGGTTGCAACGAAGTTCAGCTTCAACCGGTTTATCCTTGCTCGGCTGTATACTGCACTAGCATTGCCCCATTTTTTAGACCTGAGCCCTTTTTGGCGAACATTTCCATGCACCACGAAACAGAAACTTCGAGCAATATTTTTTAAATATGCTAAGTACCTTTTAAGACTCCCCCCCTGGACACGTAACACATACCTCATTAATAGGTATAAACTGGCAGATCCCACTCTCATAATTGAAAATTAGATTTCCCGTTTTAACAGTAAAATTGGTAACCACCCCTGGCATAGTTTACTAAAGCATTTGTAAATTTTATAAATTTTTATTTTTTCTTGTCATTTTTTTTTTTTTTTCGTTTGTATCCGTTTTATTTTTATTTGTCCCATTTTTTTTTTTTTTTTTTCTTTATCTTTATTGTACTCTGTCTTGTGTTTTTGTAACGACGGGTTATAAATAAATAATAATAATAATAATATATATATATATATATATATATATATATATATATATATATATATATATATATATATGAATTAAAGAAACCATGTATTCTATTTCCCATGAGTATCAATTCAATAGATTGAGGTTATGTTTTGTTAGTTGCATTTTGACATTGGAGGAGTAAATATCAATTTAAACACCATTCAGATCTTTTTATAGAGCGGACTGTCCATTTCCTGTAAAAAAACACTTTTAACGAAAATAATTCT
Source organism: Artemia sp. Qi Xiang Cuo (assembly GCF_049724085.1). Lineage (NCBI taxonomy): Eukaryota > Metazoa > Arthropoda > Branchiopoda > Anostraca > Artemiidae > Artemia > Artemia sp. Qi Xiang Cuo. The sequence goes on from NW_028297531.1 coordinate 11,741, forward strand.
AAATTGTGATAAAATATTTTTAGAAAATCCGAAAAATATCTATTATTGATATACTGCATGGCAAGAATCTTATAAAAAAATAAAAAAAATTGACCCAAACATAAAATTCATACCAGGTCGGTACGTGTTTGCTCGTATTGCGCCGACTTTGTTGTTGATAATTGACAATTTAGCTGAATCTCTTGAAGAATGGTATCAGGAGATGTTACAATTATTCACGGTCCTATTATCACTAAAAAAATTTTGTAACTGTTTTGTTTCATAATCTTTTATATCAGAGTAAATAAATGATAACACTTGCTTTGAATTGTACCATCTATATTATCTATAGAGTTTTTCGTAATTCTAGTTCTCTTATAACTCTAAAAAACAAATATACCCTGGCGAACCCAAATTTTTACTTTCTGCATACAATCAAGCAAGTAATAAACCTTTTGTTTACGTTTTATTAGACCTGAATCAAAACATGCCCGAAGAGTTGCGTGTATCTGATGATATTTTCGATAATGAAATTGCTGTATATCAAACCGTGAATAGTAAAAAAGGTCATTAGTCACTATCATGACGTTGAAGAAGCTACACGAACATAGACATTAATTTTCCTTAATATATAATTAGAAAAAGCGGCTTAGGAAAGAAATACTCAAAAATTTAGATGACAAGGAGTTTTTTAATCTCTTGTCTAAACCTTGTTTAAATTTAACTGAAGTTGTTATTAAACTGTCAGATGATTTTATACAACATACAAATAAACATCGGTCAATTTTACGTGATATATATATAAAAATGAAATCAAAATTTAAAAAATAAAGTCTTATTAAATCGATTGGTAATTCCTTTTCATTGTTACTAAAAATAATGTACGGACTTGTAAACACTATTCTCTAGAAATAGCTAAACCCTATATATTGACGCCATTTGAACTTGTTCTTTTGCTCAAAAAAACACTTTGAAAATAAACTTGATAAATTTATAAATAATGAAACAATTACCGATGATGAAAAATTAATTTTACTTCAAAATGCCCTTCGTCGTGCCAACAAACATAAACCTTCTCGTGAAAAACCGCTCAAAGTCAATGTCATTGATCAACCTTCTGAAAATAGTGAAAATTTGAAACTTTCAAAACACTGAAAAAAGAAGATTTATTAAAAAGTGCTGTAGACCTGTTCCTCCATCCTATCGTGAATAAAGTTAAGGACTCTTGACATATCTCGCTGAAAAATGAACAAATTGACGAGAAAAAGAATGAAGTTATAATCGAGGGCAAGAGTTACAATTTAATTGATTTTTTCGGATCTGATTTAAAATCGTAAAAGAGTCAATTACATTCATATTAATTAGTATAAAAATTTAAAGTCGTAAAATTTTCAAAAAGTATTATTACCAATAAACAAAATATAAATAAAATTAATGAACATAGTCCAACAACAACATTTAAGATAGAAGATAATGATTTTTAATCTTTAATTGGAAATACTAGTATACCAAGTAGAAACAATTATTCGATTACAACGGTAGCTACACAACCGCAAAGACGTATTGACTAACCCAGTAGTAACCAAAAGGGTATCGGACAATTCACACCTCGTTTACGTTCAAAATGAATCAAGTTTGGCAAGGTCTTTATAAATACATTGGAGACCCAGGTCATTTAAGTTTTCCCACTGCACTTGCTAAGATTAGCAAAATTAAAAAGAAGATAGAAAAAGAGAAGTTACAAAAGGAACCCAGTTATACTCTTCATCGAAATCATAGGGTTTATGGTGATCACTATTTTTTTTTATTCCAATATTTACGGCGCCAGGTACTTCAAAGTATCTGATATGCCGGTATTCATTTACCTCGTTCAATGGCCTCGAGGTTTTAAATGTCTATTAAACCTTGTTTTGTAGGTGTCAACAGAGTGATTTGCAGGGATAATATCCCCAGGAAGATCGTTCCAGATAGAAGTGCAACGACGGAGGAAGCTGCTCCTTGTGTACTCGGTGAAAAACGAAAGCCCTTTACCCTCTGCATATATTACAAGCAGATCTTTTGACTCTAGACGTAATTCAAAGACGTCGTAATAAACCCTACAAGTCTATTTTACTTAAAATCAGTTTTTTAGTCGCTATGCATATTCCATTCCACTGCGGTCAAAGAGAGGAGTTGACGTTGCTAAAGCTCTTGAATTCATCTTTGATCAGGATTGTATAAAAAAGGTCAAAA
>NW_028297532.1:0-13939 GCF_049724085.1 Artemia sp. Qi Xiang Cuo
ATTGTGAGGGTTTACATCCCCAATATCCCTAGAGACATAGCTTCTGACCGTTTTACTATGCTAAACAAAATGACTGTCTCAAAATTTTGATTGGATGTGTTTGGAAAATGAATGGGCTTGGGAGGAGGGCTGTTTTGCCCTCCAATCTTTTTTATTCTTAAAAAGGGCAATTGAACTTTTAATCTTGAGTCGAATTAGGTACTTTAAAAGTTTCAATGATATTTCCTGCTATTATAGAGCGGCGCTGCCTATGATATTGCTTATGTGCCCTTTTGAAAATCCGCATGCATAAGGTTTTTTAGTTAAATTGAAACTCCCCCTAAACTTTCCCTAAAAGTTTCACCTTAATACCCATAGCGTCATTAGTTACAGTAACTGTAGTGGTAGTATTAATGGTGTATATATTGCCTTTTGAGCATTTTCTAAAAGTTCCAACTTAATACTGAAATCCATTCTTGAGATACACTCTTTTGACAATGTGCATGCACATAGTGTCTTTTGATTTAGTTTAAATTTCTTGTCAGTACATTAGATGTAGTACTATGGTTGTGGTAGTAGTAGTGAAAACAGTAGTAGTGGTGGTAATTGTAGTGGTAGTAGTAGCGTTAAAATATTACCTTTTTGGTCAATTGATTATCTCCCTTATCATTTCCTGAATGTTCTAAATTAATATACTCAGTCATTCCTGAGTTACGCCCTTTTGACAGCCCGTATACACATAAAGTGTTTGATTTAGTTCAATTTTCCCCTCAACCTTCTCTGAAAGGCTCACATGAATGCCCTTTGTCTTTTTAGAAAGTAAAGTTCAAACATGAATACCCTTCTCAATAACATGTACACAATAACATGTGTAAATAGTGAACGCATTGCCTAACTTACAGCTCCTGTTCTGGGGCTGTAAGAGGGTTTACGTCCCTAAATACACAATTGCAGGATCTTTCAATCAATGCTGAAGAAAGTAGACGTCTCGAAATTTTGATTGGATGTTTGTTTTGGAAAATGATAGTCGTGGGAGGGCAGCGGGGTGGGCTGGTTGCCCTTCAATCACTTTTGACTATTAAAAAGGGCAACAGAACTTGCAATTTCCAATCGAATGAGCCCCTTTCAATGTTCTATAATAACTCTTTCTATACAAATTGCCCTGGTATATATATAAGTGGATTGCACATATTGAATTCTGATGCCCCTATAGCAAGGATTCTAACAGCCATATTGAATTCTGATGCCCCTCTACACCTATTCAAAGAGATTCAGAACTCCCTCACATGACCTTATACTTCTGGTCACGGCAACCTAAATGGAATTTGAGGGTCGATAAAGTGAAATTATGTCACTATTCTAGTTTTTCTAAACCAGTATTGCCTATAACTTAATATATTCAAATATTTTTCGATAACTTGATTGGTGATTGGATTTGGATAAAAGGAATTCAAATATTTTGCCTATGAAATAGACTGTCGTGTTGTAGCATTTCACAGTTTGAATAACTCTTTCAAGGAGTAAAATAGATAAGGAATTCGCAAATTGGACACTATGAACGATATTAATGAATTTTTGAATAATAGGAGTGTGAATGATTCTAATTAGTGATTGGATTGTATGAATGTGGAGAGAAAAAAAGGATTAAACTGAAGAACGATGCCATATTCTGTATGATTTGAAAAAAAGGGTTTATTAGTGATTTGGATAATTTTTTAACGTGAAATTTCGGAATAAAATAAAATTTTTGGAGTATGTACTCGACGATGGATAAAAGGGTTAAGGGGATTAGCAATTACGAGCGAGGATTCCCCCACTGGCACCTGGCAGTAGGCTACGCATATCAGATTGCTGTACTGTAGGCCGACTTGCTAGCGAAAATGGATTCTATGGGTTGTATAGGAATTGTTCATTTTGAATATCTTTCAATTTTGGAAGGAAAACCAAAAATACACATAATCAAAAATAAACGGGGTCTGCCTCACGGGGAAAGCTCAGAGGCCCTACATGCCCCCATTTCTAAGGGTAGGGGAGGGGGGGGTCAATTTTGGAGGGAAAAACAAAAATACTCAGAATCAAAAATAAATAGGATCTGCCTTAGGGGCAAGGCTCAGAGGCCCTTCGTTCCCCCATTTCTGAGGGCAGGGGAGGGGGGTCAATTTTGGAGGGAAACCAAAAATACTCAGAATCGAAAATAAACGGGATCTGCCTCAAGGGAAGGCTCAGAGGCCCTTCGTTCCCCCATTTCTGAGGGCCGGGGAGGAGGGGGGTCAATTTTGGAGGGAAAACCAAAAATACTCGGAATCGAAAATAAACGGGAATCTGCCTCAAGGGGAAGACTCAGAAGCCCTTCGTTCCCCCCCCCCATTTCTGAGGGCAGGGGAGGGGGGGGGTCAATTTTTGAGGCAAAACCATAAATACTCAGAATCGAAAATAAACGGGATCTGCCTCAAGGGCAAGGCTCAGATGCCCTTCGTTCCCCAATTTCTGAGGGCAGGGGAGGGGGGGTTAATATGGGAGGGAAAATCAAAAATGCTCAGAATCGAAAATAAACGGGATCTGCCTCAAGGGGAAGGCTCAGAGGCCCTTCGTTCCCCCATTTCTGAGGGCAGGGGAGGGGAGAGTCAGTTTTGGAGAGAAAACCAAAAATACTCAGAATCAAAAATAAACGGGATCTGTCTCAAGGGCAAGGCTCAGAGGCCCCTCCTTCCCCCATTTCTGAGGGCAGGGGGGGGCCAATTTTGGAGGTTAATTTTTCAAAGTTCATTTTGGATTTCTTTCGTTGAAATGCATGAGTTGGAATATTTCAGTAGTGTTTTGTTGTGGTTTAGCTTGTCACAGTTACATTTTCTTGATTTTTCAAAGTTCATTTGAATTTCTTTCGTTGAAATGCAAGAGTTGGAATATTTCGGTAGTGTTTTGTCATGGTTTACTTTATCACAGTTACATTTTCTTGATTTTTCAAAGTTCATTTCGAATTTCTTTCATTGAAATGCAAGAGTTGGAATATTCCAGTAGTGTTTTGTCGTGGTTTAGCTTGTCACAGTTACATTCTATTGATCTTTCAAAGTTCACTTTGGTTTTATTTCATTGAAATGCAAGAGTTGGAATATTTCAGTAGTGTTCTGTCGTGGTTTACTTTGTCACAGATACATTCTCTTGATTTTTTAAAAATTTATTTCGAATTAATTCCATAGAGATGCAAGAGTTGGAACATTTCAGTAGTGTTTTGTTGTGCTTTACCTTCTCATGGTTACATTCTCTTGATCTTTCAAAGTTAACTTTGGTTTTATTTCATTGAAACGCAAGAGTTGGAATATTTCAGTAGTGTTCTGTCGTGGTTAACCTTGTCACAGCATGGTTTACCATGTCACAGTTACATTCTCTTGATTTTTCATGTTTCATTTTGAATTTCTTTCGTTGAAATGCAAGAGTTGGAATATTTCAGTAGTGTTTTTTGTGGTTTACCTTGTCACAGTTACATTCTCTTAATTTTTCAAAGTTCATTTTGAATTTGTTTCATTGAAATGCAAGAGTTGGAGTATTTCGGTAATGTTTTGTCAGTGGTTTACCTTGTCACAGTTACATTCTCTTGATTTTTCAAAGTTCATTTTGAATTTCTATCATTGAAGTGCAAGAGTTGGAACATTTCGGAAGTGTTCTGTCGTGGTTTACCTTGTCACAGTTACATTCTCTTGATTTTTCAAAGTTCACTTTGGTTTTATTTCATTGAAATGCATGAGTTGGAATATTTCAGTAGTGTTCTGTCGTGGTTTACCTTGTCACAGTTACATTCTCTTGATATTTCAAAGTTCATTTTGAATTTCTTTCTTTGAAATGCAAGAGTTGGAATATTGCAGTAGTGTTTTGTTATGGTTTACCTTGTCACAGTTACATTTTCTTGTTCATCTTTCAAAGTTCACTTTGGTTTTATTTCATTGAAATGCGAGAGCTGGAATATTTCAGTAGCGTTCTATCCTGATTTACCGTGTCACAAAATGGTTTACCATGTCACAGTTACATTCTCTTGATTTTGCAAAGTTCATTTTGAATTTCTTTCGTGGAAATGCAAGAGTTGGAATATTTCAGTAGTGTTTTGTTGTGGTTTACCTTGTCACAGTTACATTCTCTTGATTTTTCTAAGTTCATTTTGAATTTTCTATCATTGAAATGCAAGAGTTGGAATATTTCAGTAGTGTTTTGTCTTGGTTTACCTTGTCAGAGTTACATTCTTTTAATTTTTCAAAGTTCATTTTGAATTTCTTTCCTGGAAATGCAAGAGTTGGAATATTTCGATAGTGTTTGGTCATGGTTTACCTTGTCACAGTTACATTTTCTTGATTTTTCAAAAGTTCATTTTGATTTATTTCGTTGAAATGCAAGAGTTGAAATATTTCAGTAGTATTTTGTTATGGTTCACCTTATCAGTTACATTTTCTTGATTTTCAAAGTTCGATTAGAGTTTCATTCATTGAAATGTAAGAGTTGGAATGTTTCAGTAGTTTTTTATCGTGATTTACCTTGTCACAGTTACATTCTCTTTATCTTTCAAAGCTCAATTTGGTTTTATTTCATTGAAATGCAAGAGCTGGAATATTTCAGTAGTATTCTATCGTGGTTTACCTTGTCACAGATACATTACTCTTGATTTTTTCAAAGTTCATTTTTGAATTTCTTTCGGTGAAATGCAAGAGTTGGAACATTTCAGTAGTGTTTTGTTGCGGTTTACCTTGTCACAGCTAAATTCTCTTAATTTTTCAAAGTTAATTTTGAATTTCTTTCGTTGATATGCAAGATTTTGATTATTTCAGTAGTGTCTTGTTATGGATTACCATATCATAGTTACACTCTATTGATTGTTTAAAGTTTATTCTGGATCTATTTCGTTGAAATGAATCAGTTGGAATATTTCGGATGTTTTTTGTTGTGGTATACCTAGTCAGACTTACATTCCCTTAATTTTTCAAAGTTCATTTTTAAATTCTCTCGTAAAAATTTAATAATTTGAATATTTCATTAGTGTTTTTTTGTGGTTTACCTTGTCACAGATACATTCTCTTGATTTTTCAAAGTTCATTTCGAATTTCTTTCATTGAGATGCAAGAGTTGGGATATTTCAGTAGTGTTTTGTTTTGGTTTAGCTTGTCACAGTTACATTCTCTTGATCTTTCAAAGTTCACTTTGATTTTATTTCATTGAAATGCAAGAGTTGGAATATTTCAGTAGTGTCCTGTCATGGTTTACCTTGCCACAGAATGGTTTACCATGTCACAGTTACATTCTCTTGATTTTCCAAAGTTCATTTTGGATTTCCTTCGTTGAAAAGCAAGAGCTTGAATATTTCAGTAGTGTTCTGGTTCGGTTTACCTTGTCACAGTTAAATTCTCTTAATTTTTCAAAGTTCATTTTGTATTTCTATAATTGAAATGCAAGAGTTGGAATATTTCAGTAGTTTTTTGTCTTGGTTTACATTGTCAAAGTTCAATTCTTTTAATTTTTCTAAGTTCATTTTGAATTTTTTTCCTGGAAATGCTAGAGTTGGAATATTTCGGTAGTATATGGTCATGCTTTACCGTGCCACAGTTACAATTTTCTTAATTTTTCAAGTTCATTTTGATTTCTTTCATTTAAATGCAAGAGTTGGAATATTTCAGTAGTGTTTTGTTATGGTTTACCTTCTCAGAGTTACATTTTCTTGATTTTTCAAAGTTAATTTCTGAATTTCTTTCATTGAAATGCAAGAGTTGGAACGTTTCAGTAGTTTTCTATCGTGGTTTACCTTGTCACAGTTACATTGTCTTGATATTTCAAAGCTCAATTTGGTTTTATTTCATTGAAATCCAAGAGTTGGAATATTTCAGAAATATTCTATCAGTGTTTACCTTGTCACAGATACATTCTCTTGATTTTTTTCAAAGTTCATTTCGAATTTCTTTCATTGAAATGCAAGAGTTGGAATATTTCAGTAGTGTTTTATTGTGTTTTACCTTATGAAAGTTACATTCTCTTAATTCTTCAAAGTTCATTTTGGATTTCTTTCGATAAAATGCAAGAGTTGGAATATTTCAATAGTGTTTTGTCGTGTTTTACTTAGTCACAGTTACATTCTCTTAATTTTTTCAAAGTTCATTTTGGATTTCTTTCGTTGAAATGCAAGAGTTGGAATATTTCAGTAGTATTTTATTGCAGTTTACCTTATCACAGATACATTCTCTTGATTTTTCAAAGTTATTTATGGATTTCTTTCGATGAAATGCAAGAGTTGGAATATTTCAGTAGTGTTTTGTCATGGTTTACCTTGTCACAGTTACATTCTCTTGATTTTTCAAGTTCAGTTTGAATTTCTTTCATTGAAATGCAAGAGTTGGAATATTTCAGTAGTGTTTTGTCGCAGTTTACCATGTCACAGTTACATTCTCTTAATTTTTCAAAGTTCATTTTGGATTTCTTTCGATGAAATGCAAGAGTTGGAATATTTCAGTAGTGTTTTGTCGTGGTTTACCCAGTCATAGTTACATTTTCTTGATTTTTCAAATTTCATTTTGAATTTCTTTCATTGAAATGCCAGAGTGGGATTATTTCAGTAGTGTTTTGTTGTGCTTTACCTTTTCATACTTACATTATCTTGATTTTTCAAAGTTCATTTTGAATTTCTGTCGATAAAATGCAAGAGTTGGAATATTTCAATAGTGTTTTGTCTTGGTTTACCATGTCACCGTTACATTCTCTTGATTTTCAAAGTTCATATGAATTTCTTTCATTGAAATGCAAAAGTTGGATTATTTCAGTAGTGTTTTGTTGCGATTTACGTTGTCACAGTTACATTTTCTTAATTTTTCAAAGTTCATTTTGAATTTCTATCATTGAAATGCAGGAGTTGGAATATTTCAGCAGTGTTTTTTCGTGGTTTACCTTGTCACAGTTACATTTTCTTGATTTTTCAAAGTTCATTCTGAATTTCTTTCCTGGAAGTGCAAGAATTGGAATATTTCAATAGTGTTTTGTCATGGTTTACCTTGTCACATTTACATTTTCTTGATCTTTGAAAGTTCATTTTGAATTTCTTTCATCGAAATGCAAGAGTTGGAATATTTCAGTAGTGTTTTGTTGTGGTTTACCTTGTCAGAGTTACATTTTTCTGATTTTTCAAAGTTCATTTTGAATTTCTTTCATTGAAATGCATGAGTTGGAATATTTCAGTAGTGTTCTGTCGTGGTTTACCTTGTCATAGTTACATTCTCTTGATCTTTCAAAGTTCACTTTGGTTTTATTTCATTGAAATGCAAGAGTTGGAATATTTCAGTAGTGTTTTGTCGTGGTTTACCTTGTCACAGTTACATTCTCTTGATTTTTTCAAAGTTCATTTCGAATTTCTTTCTTTGAAATGCAAGAGTTGGAATATTTCAGTTGTTTTTTTTTGTTGTGGTTTACCTTGTCACAGTTACATTCTCTTAATTTTTCAAAGTTCATTTTGAATTTCTTTCAATAAAATGTAAGAGTTGGAATATTTCAATAGTGTTTTGTCGTGGTTTACCTAGTCACAGTTACATTCTCTTAATTTTTCAAAGTTCATTTTGAATTTCTTTCGATAAAATGCAAGAGTTGGAATATTTCAGTAGTGTTTTCTTGCAGTTTACCTTATCACAGTTACATTTGCTTGATTTTTCCAAGTTCATTTTGAATTTCTTTTTTTGAAATGAAACAGGTGGAATGTTTAAGTAGTGTTTTGTCAAGGTTTACCTTGTCAAAGTTACATTCTCTTGAATTTTCAAAGTTCATTTTGAATTTCTTTCATTGAAATGCAAGAGTTGGAATATTCCAGTAGTGTTTTGTCGTAGTTTACCATGTCATAGTTACATTCTCTTGATTTTTCAAAGTTCATTTTGGATTTCTTTCGATGAAATGCAAGAGTTGGAATATTTCAGTAGTGTTTTGTCATGGTTTACCTTATCACAGTTACATTCTCTTAATTTTTCCAAGGTTACGTGCGCGCATGTAACCTCGTCTAAATTAACCTTAAAAAAATGAAATAAAGCTATGTAAAATTTGCATGTTGATTTCACGACATTATTTTAGGTCTCTTGCATTTTACTTAAATAAAACCACAGTGAACTTTGAAAAATCAAGAGAATGTAACTGTGACTAGGTAAACCACGACAAAACACTATTGAAATATTCCAACTCATGCATTTCATCGAAAGATATCCAAAATGAACGTTGAAAAATTAAGAAAATGTAAGTGTGACAAGGTAAACCACAAAAAAAACACTACTAAAATAGTCCATCTCTTGCATTTCACCTAAATAAAACCAAAGTGAACTTTGAAAAATCAAGAGAGTGTAACTGTGACATGGTAAAACATGACAGAACACTACTGAAATATTCCAACTCTTGCATTTCAATGAAAGAAATTCGAAATTAACTTTGAAAAAAAAATCAAGAAAATGTAACTGTGACAAGGTAAACCACGACAAAACACTATTGAAATATTCCAACTCTTGCACTTCAATGAAATAAATTCAGAATTAAGTTTGAAAAAAAAATCAAGAAAATGTAACCGTGACAAGGTAAACCACGACAAAAAACTATTGAAATATTCCAACTCTTGCATTTCATCGAAACAAATTCAAAATGAACCTTGAAAAATTAAGAGAATATAACTGTGACGAGGTAAACCACGACAAAACACTGCTGAAATATTCCAACTCTTGCATTTCAATGATAGAAATTCAAAATGAACTTTGAAAATTCAAGACAATTTAACTGTGACAAGGTAAACTATAACAAAACACTACCGAAATATTCCAACTCTTGCATTACAACGAAAGAAATTCAAAATGAACTTTAAAATTCAAGAGAATGTAACCACAAAACCACAACACAAAAACCACAACAAAAAAAAAACTACTGAAATATTCCAACTCTTGCATTTCAAAGAAAGAAATTCGAAATGAACTTTGAAAAAATCAAGAGAATGTATCTGTGACAAGGTAAACCATGATAGAACACTACTGAAATATTCCAACTCTTGCATTTCAATGAAATAAAACCAAAGTGAACTTTGAAAGATCAAGAAATGTAACTGTGACAAGGTAAACCACGACAGAACACTACTGAAATATTCCAACTCTTGCATTTCAATGAAAGAAATTCAAAATGAACTTTGAAAAATCAAGAAACTGTAACTCTGACAAGGTAAACCACAACCGAACACTACTGAAATATTCCAACTCTTGCATTTCGATGAAAGAAATTCAAAATGAACATTGAAAAATCAAGAAAATGTAACTGTGACAAGGTAAACCATGACAAAACACTATTAAAATATTCCAACTCTTGCACTTCCAGAAAAAGAAATTCAAAATGAACTTTGAAAAATTAAGAGAATGTAACTGTGACAAGGTAAACCACGACAAAACATTACTGAAATAATCCAACTCTTGAATTACAATTATGCAAATTCATATGAACTTTGAAAAATCAAGAGAATGTAACTGTGACATTGTAAGTCATGACAAAACACTACCAAAATATTTCAACTCATGCATATCAACGAAATAAATACAAAACGAACTTTGAAAAATCAAGAGAATGTAACTATGACAAGGTAAACCACAACAAAACACTACTGAAATATTCCAACTCTTGCATTTCAACGAAAGAAATTCAAAATGAACTTTGTAAAATCAAGAAAATGTAACTGTGACAAGGTAAACCATAACAAAACACTACTGAAATATTCCAACTCTTGCATTTCAAAGAAATAAATTCAAAAATGAACTTTGAAAAATAAAGAGAATGTAACTGTGACAAGGTATACCATGACAAAACACTACTGAAATATTCCGACTCTTGCATTTCAATGAAAGAAATTCAAAATGAACTTTGAAAAATCAAGAGAATGTAACTGTGACAAGGTAAACCATGACAAAACACTACTGAAATATTCCAACTCTTGCATTTCAACGAAAGAAATTCAAAAAGAACTTGGAAAAATCAAGAAAAATGTAACTGTGATAAGGTAAACTGCAATAAAACACTACTGAAATATTCCAACTCTTGCATATCAACGAAAGAAATCCAAAATGAACTTTGAAAAAATTAAGAGAATGTAACTTTGACTAAGTAAACCACGACGAAACACTATTGAAATATTCCAACTCTTGCATTTTATCGAAAGAAATCCAAAATGAACTTTGAAAAATTAAGAGAATGTAACTGTGATAAGGTAAACCACAATAAAACACTCCTGATTTATTCCAACTCTTGCATTTAAATGAAAGAAATTCTAAATGAACTTTGAAAAAAATCAAGATAATGTATCTGTTACAAGGTAAACCCCGATAGAATATTACTGAAATATTCCAGCTCTTGGATTTCAATGAAATAAAACCACATTGAACTTTGAAATATAAAGACAAAGTAACTGTGACAAGTTAAATCACGATAAAACACAACTGAAATGTTCGAACTCTTACATTTCAATGAATGAAACTCGAAATGAACTTTGAAAAATCAAGAGAATGTAACTGTGGCTAGGTAAACCATGAGCACAATCTATTTAACTATTCCAACTCTTTTATTTCAACTAAAGAAATCAAAATGAACTTTTAACAATTAAAAGAATGTAACTCTGACAAGATAAACCACAACACAACACTACCGAAATATTCCAACTGTTGAATTTCATTGACAAAAATTCAAAATGAAGTTTGAAAAATTAAGAGAATGGAAATGTGACAAGGTAAACCACGACAAAACACTACTGAAATATTCCAACTCTTGCATTTCAATGATAGAAATTCAAAATGAAGTTTGAAAAATTAAGGGGATGTAATTGTGACAAGGTAAACCGCAACAAAACATTACTGAAATATTCCAACTCTTGCATTTCAACGAAAGAAATTCAAAATGAACTTTGGAAAATTAAGAGAATGTAACTGTGACATAGTAAACCATTCTGTGAAAAGGTAAACCACGACAGAACACTACTGAATTATTCCAACTCTTGCATTTCAATAAAATAAAACCAAAGTGAACTTTGAAAGATCAAGAGAATGTAACTCTGACAAGGTAAAGCACAACAAAATACTACTTAAATATACCAACTCTTCAATTTCAATTATTTAAATTCGAAACAATCTTTGAAAAATCAAGATAGTGCTTACATGACAAGGTAAACCACGATAGAACACTACTGAAATATTCTAACTCTTGCGTTACAATTAAATATAACCAAAGGGAACTATGAAAGATAGAGAGAATTTAACTGTGACAAGGTAAAGCACGACAAAACGCTTCTGAAATATTCCCACTCTTACATTTCAATGAAAGAAATTGTAAATAAACTTTGAAAAATCAATATAGTGTATCTGTTACTAGTTAAACCAAGAATAAACACTTCTGAAATATGCCAACTCTCGCATTTAAACGATATAAATTCAAAATTAAATTCTAAAAATTAACAGAATGTACCTGTGTAAAGTGAAACCCCAAAAAAAAACACTACTGAAATATTACAAATCTTTCAATACCAATAAATCAAACAAAACTTAAATTAGAAAAATCAAGAGACTTCATCAGTCATCTTTCTTACCATCCTATGACGATGAAAAACATAAAGATGCTCTTCTCAAAGATTACAAATCGTGTGATACAATGAAAGAATACAAAAGATAAATTTAACGGAACAAGGGCAATTTACTATGGGAAGGTCAACCATAACAAAACACTACTGAAATATTCCAACTCTTGCATTTCAATGAAATAAATTCGAAATGAACTTTTGAAAAAATCAAGAGAATGTATCTGTGACAAGGTAAACCACGACAGAACAATACTGAAATATTCCAACTCTTGCATTTCAATGAAATAAAACCAAAGTGAACTTTGAAAGATCAAGAGAATGTAACTGTGACAAGCTAAACCACGACCAAACGCTACTGAAATATTCCAACTGTTGCATTTTAACGAAAGAAATCCAAAATGAACTTTAAAAAATCAAGAGAATGTAATTGTGACATGGTAAACCATGACAAAACACTACTGAAATATTTCAACTCTTGCATTTCAACAAAAGAAATTCAAAATGAACTTAGAAAAATCAAGAAAATGTAACTGTGATAAGGTAAACTGCAACAAAACACTACTTAAATATTTCAACTCTTGCATTTGAACGAAAGAAATCCAAAATGAACTTTGAAAAATTAAGAGAATGTAACTGTGACAAGTAAACCATGACAAAACACTATTGAAATATTCCAACTCTTGCATTTTATCGAAAGAAATCCAAAATGAACTTTGAAAAATTAAGAGAATTTAACTGTGATAAGGTAAACCACAATAAAACACTCCTGATATATTCCAACTCTTTCATTTAAATGAAATAAATTCGAAATGCAGTTTGAAAAAATAAATAGAATGTATCTTTGACAAGGTATACCACGATAGAATATCTCTGAAATTTTCCAGCTCTCGCATTTCAATGGAAGAAACCCAAATTTAGCTTTGAAATATCAAAACAATGTAACTGTGACAAGGTAAACCCCTATAGAACACTACTGAAATGTTCCAACTCTTGCATTTAAATAAATGAAACTTAAAACGAACTTTGAAAATCAAGAAAATGTAACTCTCAGAAGGTAACCCATAACAAAATACTACTGAAATATTCCAAGTCTTGCATTTCAGTGAAATAAATCAAAATGAACTTTGAAAAATCAAGAAAATGTAACTGTGACAAGGTAAACCATGAAAAAATACTAGTTAACTATTCCAACTCTTGAATTTCCAGGAAAGAAATTAAAAATGATCTTTGAAAAATCAAGAGAATCTATCTGTGACAAGGTAAACCACGACAAAACAATACTGAAATATTCCAACTCTTGCATTTCAATGATAGAAATTCAAAATGAATTTTCAAAATTGAGAGAATGTAACTGTGAAAAGGTAAACCGCAACAAAACACTACTGAAATATTCCAACTCTTGCATTCAACGAAAGAAATTCAAAATGAACTTTGAAAAATCAAGAGAATGTAACTGTGACATATTAAACCATTCTGTGAAAAGGTAAACCACGACAGAACACTACTGAAATATTCCAACTCTTGCATTTCAATGAAATAAAACCAAAGTGAACATGAAAATTCAAGAAAATGTAACCGTGACAAGGTAAAGCACAACAAAACACTACTGAAATATTCCAACTCTTGCATTCCAATGAAAGAAATTCGAAATGAACTTTTGAAAAAATCAAGAGAATGTATCTGTGACAAGGTATACCACGACAGAACACTACTGAAATATTCCAACTCTTGCATTTCAATGAAATAAAACCAAAGTGAACTTTGAAAGATCAAGAGAATGTAACAGTGACAAGCTAAACCATGACAAAACACTACTGAAATATTCCAACTCTTGCATTTCAATGAAAGAAATTCGAAATGAACTTTGAAAAATCAAGAGAATCTAACTGTGACAAGGTAAACCATGACAAAACACTACCGAAATATTCCAACTCTTGCATTTCAACGAAAGAAATTCTAAATGAACTTTAAAAAATCAAGAAAATGTAACTTTGACAAGCTAAACCACAACAAAACACTTCTGAAATATTCCAACTCTTGTATTTCAACGAAACAAATTCAAAATGAACTTTGAAAAATTACCCTCCAAAATTGACCCCCCCTGCCCTCAGAAATGGGGGAAGGAGGGACCTCTGAGCCTTGCCCTTGAGACAGATCCCGTTTATTTTCGATTCTGAGTATTTTTGGTTTTCCATTGACTCTCCCCTCCCCTGCCCTCAGAAATGGGGGAACGAAGGGCCTCTGAGCCTTCCCCTTGAGGGAGATCCCGTTATTTTCGATTCTGAGTATTTTTGGTTTTCCCTTCAAAATTGACCCCCCCTCCCCTGCCCTCAGAAATGGGGGAACAAAGGGCCTCTGTACCCACCAAACTAG
>NW_028297533.1:0-13936 GCF_049724085.1 Artemia sp. Qi Xiang Cuo
ACCCACAGTCCATGCACGTAACTTTGTCTCTCACTTTCGGTTTATTCATGTTATCCAGTCAGACTTCACTTTAACAACTAGCCTACAATAATGTTGACAGGCTAAATCTGAACGACCTATCTGAGACAGACACAAATTATATGCGAGTAAGAACAGGTTTTGAAACAAAGCGAGTTGCTGCCAGTCCAGTCCCTATGGGAATCATTTCACAAGAGACCTAACGGGGTTATGAAACCTGGTTTAATTTAAACGACCTTGTCTTTGAGTGAAAGTCTTTCCAGGAGGAAGAAAAACGACTCGGACTGTAACTGACTGAGATGAGCACCCGGGACCTGGATGAGGCCAAAATAAACGACTGATACAACTTAGCAAGAGGCAGGAGGGTGTATCATCCCCCCCCTCACCCCCCCCCCCCCATTCCCTCACCCCCCCCCCCCCCCCTTCGAGCCACCCCTGGGCATACCACTTATTCAGTCTGATGTTGTATCAGCCAAAAGAATTGGCAAACCATCTGCAGAACCCAGACCCATAGTTGTAGAATTTTGCAACTTACGAGCTCATCAACTACTTCTCAGACAAAAGAAGGATTTCAAAGGATCTGGGATACTATTGTTTGAGACACTTACAAAACCACGATTCCAACTTCTTTCATGTGTCAACTCAAAGCTTGCTGTTCACCTAATGTTTGGTGCATCAATGGTAATATCCTGTATAAAACCCAATCTGGAAGAGTGGTTAAGTTTAATGATCAGAATGAAATGATTTATGCGCTGCAAATGCTGAAAATTAAAGTGATGGATTTAGATTCATTTTGTTATAATATATTGAATTGTTCCTGTAGGAATTTACTTGATGCGCTTAAAATATTCCTCTATTATTCATTATGTTTGTTTGTGATTCTGTTACCTTCATGTTGCCTGATTTCTATTATATTCTTGTCGTGTCAATATACTTGTGACTCTGATAATTTCAACAGGTCACACATTATAGTTTGTGCCAATAATTATAATAATATGTGCCTTCCCACTGATTTTTTTTATGTTTGTTTATGATCCTTTCACCATCATGTAGCTTGGCTTCTATAATATTTTTGTCATATCAGCACACTTGCAACTTATATAATTTTGACTGGTCCCATATTACATTTTGGGCAAATATTATGAATAACATGTGCCATCCCACTGATTTCTTTCATATTTTTGTCCTTTCAGCATAATTGCGGCTCATATAATCTTGACTGGTTCCACATTATATTTTGGGCCAATGCTTTGATGAATATGTGCCATCCCACTATTATTTCCTTATCTGGGTTTGTGATCCTATTACCTTCTTGTAGCCTGAATTCTATCATATTTTTATCATGTCAGCACACATGCAGCTCACATAATTTTGACTCGTCCCATATTATACTTTGGGCCAATACTTTGAACAATATATGCCATCTCATTAATATTTCTTTATCTTTGTTTGTGATCCTATCACGTGTAGCCTCAATTCTATCATATTTTTGTCATGTCAGCACATATGCAGCTCACATAATTTTTTACAACCCATATTACACTTTGGGCTAAAATTTTGAATAATATGTGTCATTCCATTGATATTTATTTAAATTTTTTTGTGATCCTATAACCTTCATGTAGGCTGATTACATTTTCATGTCAGCATACTTACAGCTCACATAATTTTTACTGGTCCCATATTATAAATTGGGCCAATACTTTGAATAAAATGAGCCAACCTATTGATATCTCTTTATGTTTGTTTGAGAACCTTTCACCTTCATGTAGCCTAATTTTTATTATTTGTTTGTCAGTCCAGCACACTTGCAGCTCACGTTATAGCAACTGGTGTCACATTATACTTTGGCCCAACACTTTGGATAATTTGTGCAATCCCACTGATATTTCTATGTGTGGATTTATTGTGTGTGATAATTATGGGTGATTTCTCTTTTTTGTTGAATTCTTCTATTCTTAATTCAGTTATATTTGATCAACCAAGTAGGGGTGGTAAACAAGAGGCACACACATTTGACTAGTCCCCGAAGCCGCACCATGCCGAAATGACGGCGGCGAATGTGTGATTCAGTATCGGCGGCGACGGAAATTTTTTTGGCGGCGCGCCGCCGATTTTAGACCGGCGGCGCGCCATGGCGCGCCGATTTTTCTGATTAAAAATAGTAATAAAAATTCCACTTCACCAAGAACGTTCAACCTCGATTGTAGTAAGGATTTTTAAATGGTTGGCTAAAAACATCAAGAACAATATGACAAAACAGGAATTTGTTGGGCCGTGCGGAAAGTGTTTACGTTCACCGTCGATCAGACCAAGTAGAATTCTCATTTTTAGCCACTAGACCCAGGGAAACCTATGTTGTGTTTATGTTTAACAGCGCATTGTTCCTATAAAATCCCGTGTTTAGTCATTTCCTTCTTGTTAATGATTTGGGCTAATGTGTGTATAACTTTCAAAGTTTGAAGTTCAAACATCTCCTGTTCATCAAATACATACGAAAAGTAAGTGAAAAAAAACAACAACAAATAACAACATCGAAAAAACACTGTATACAAATCAGATACCTTGGCTTAACAACACCAACAATTTTAAATCAGCGGTTATATCACTTCAGTTACAATTGATGCAACAAAAGTGAGTTTGTTCACTCTGCCTGGAACCATTGATCTTTTTGCAGTCACTATCAGTCCTGTCGTGCTAAAAAGCCGTTTAACTGGGGCACATGTGGCCGGTACAGCCAGAACTTGACGAGCGTAAACTGCCACTCACGGGATCTGATGCTAGTATTGGATTTTGGGGTCCCACAGAATGCCGCAAATGGGCTTCTTCTTTGTATCTGCTGAAATAAGTTGTTTTATAAGGGAGAACAAACTTGCACCTTCACCATAGGGCTCCTGCGCCCTACACTACAGGAGGAACTAAACTGCACTTTACCCTCTTTTCTTATCAACACGGAATAACCCTCCGAAATTCTTTTCTGAAAGAAGTGGTCAAGTTATAACGTTTCAAGTCAAAGTTTAAGGCTACTTCAAATTCAGTGTGCTCTGCTAACTGTGCAGAAAAAATGTAATTCATTTCTAAAGATATATTTCTATACTAGCTCTAGATAATCTACCAAGCGGGAAACTACCGCAAATCAGCATCGATAAATAAATGAAACCCAAAACGAACAAAAATAACAATAAATAACTGAGTCAAACTCAAAACGAGCAGAAATTAACATAAGTTGGGCTCAAAACACCTATGCCTTCCCAAGGCCAGAACATAATTTTCACTTTACTGAAAAAATATAAATGTTTTTACTTTTATAACTTTAATAAATCAAATAATATTAACATTTTGATTGCTAAATATCAGTATATGTATATTAAACTTACAATGCATATTCATTTGTATTTTTGTCAGTAAAGTACAAATTATGTTCTGGCCTTGGGTTTTGAGCCCAAATCATGTTAATTTCTGCTCGTTTCTAGTTTGAATCGATTAACTAACGTAATGTCAGTTCATTTTTGGGTTCTTTTATTCATCGATAATGATTTGTGGTATTTTAACGTTGGGAAGATTATTTGATATTAATTTTGCTAATTTTTGGTTTAATAAAATCCTTTACTCTTTTTTGAAAACAAATTTTTTTTGGAAACAGTTTTTTTAATTAATTTCTGTTCGTTTTATATTGACATAGTCTTTTCAGGGAAAAAGAAAATAATACTTTAAATCTTTTCGTTTTTTTAAGAATTTCTAGTTTTGCCTGCTATTTGTATGCTGGAAAACAATTTTCAGCAAAATTTAATAACATAGACCCTTATAAAAATCTGGACACAAATAGTAGTGTTTAATTTAGTTTCATACCTCCTCTAGTTGACCTGAAATGGAAAATTATAACATAATTTTGATAACATAACTTGATAACATTCGCAAAAAAATTTGTTTACTTTCTTTGATAGCTTGGATACACTTACGCTATTTTGATTTTGTCAAATCTTAAGAGCAGAAGAAGCCCTGAAAGTTTGAACATAATACCCTCAGTCGTTCTTGGGATACTGCTGAGATGCCTTATTGGGAATTAGCATAAACACAGGGCATTTTGATTTAATCTTAAGGCAACATTTACTTTTTAAACATAAAGGCAAATGGGAGGGTGGCCGTGGGAGGGGGATTAGTTTCCCTCCAATCACTTTCGACTATTAAAAAGGACATCAGCCCTTTCTATTTTCAATCGAATGAGCCCTTTTCGAAGTTCCTACGACAACTCCTTCGATAGGAAGTGCCCTGGTCTAAACAATAACAACAAAAAAATGATACATTATAGGCTACCCACATCGATCTCTACTATAAAAATGTCAAGACTTCCAATCACTTTCGATTATTAAAAAGGGCACTAGGCTTTTCAATTTCAAAACGAATGATCCCTTTTTGAGTTTCTACGACAACGCTTTCTATAAACACCGTATATGCCCCCAGGGCATAAATTACAACCCTTACCCTAAGGGCTATGAGGGTGGTTGTCATCCTCTAAGACCTAATTTTCAGAACTTTCAACTACGTTAAACAAAATGGCTATCTCGAAATTTTGATTGTATGTGTTTTGGGAAATGGTGGGCGTGGAAGGGGTGTTAGCTGCCTTCCAATCATTTTTGACTATTAAAAAGGGTACAAGCCACTCCAATCTCTAATTGAATGAGCCTTTTTCGAAGTTTCTACGACAACTTCTTTGATATGAAGTGCCCTGGTCTAAACGAAAAAATAATAAATAATACATTGTGCCAACATCGTTCTTATATACCTCCAGGGTATAACTACAAAACCCTTGCCCTAAGGGTTTTGGGGATGTAACCTCCTCAAAAACATATTTTCTCTTTGGAAATCAGTTACTCTGAACAAAATGGCTATCTTAAAATTTGATTGGATGTGTTTGGGCAAACGGTGGGCATGGAAGGGGTGTTAGGTGCTTTCCAATCACTTTCGACTATTAAAAAGGGCACTAGCTATTCCAATTTCCAATCGAATGCGCCCTTTTTGAAGTTTCTACGACAACTCCTTCGATACGAATTGCCCTGGTATGGAAAAAAAAACTAAAAAAAAAAAATACATTGTGCCAACATTGTTCTTTACTTAGACAGCTCGATTGCGCTGCCTATGACAACATCCTGAATTGCCTAATGCTCTTGTACCTACCTCTTTTCATCCGAAAAATCAGAAAGAAAAATGAACAGAATTTCAAAGTGGAAGGTGGAATTTTTGTTTCAAGCAAAATTTCTTCTTCTTCTTCCGATGACCCGATATACATGGTGTGCTCACGATGACCGTATTAATCTTTAAGAAACAGATTAGCTGGGTTGACAATTGAAGCCTGGATTTCACTACTAAAAACCAATCAAGAGAAAAAAAAACGGCTACGGAGTAGAGGCTCTAGAGCCGGTAGACTCAGTAGCGGCGTCCGCGCGCTGATGCAAGCACTGATGCTGGCGGTGCGCCACCATTTTTTTTTCGGTGGCGCGCCGCGGACTTTTTGGCGCGGCTTCGTGGTCTACATTTGACCCTCTCCTTGAATCTATGGTTAATTCTACCTGCAATTATCACACTACCATTGATTATTGTGATAAAATTATACCCCCACTGTCTTGAAATAGTAGCTTCAATGTGTTTTGTTTGAATGTGCGTGGGATAAGAGATAAGTGGGATTGTCTGAAATTGTATTTGGGGTCTGATAATTCTCTCCCTTTTGATGTAATAGGCTTAACAGAAACATGGTTATCTGATGGTGAGAATTTAACAGCTTATGATATGCATGGTTATGTTGCTGTTCATATCCCTAGAATGGTAACAAAGTGCTCAGGGGGTATTTGCTTATTTATAAAATCTGATGTTGAATTTAGTAGAAGGTCTGACCTTGAACCCTTGTTTACACCAGTAGTGTCGAATAGTAGGACGGTTTACTCTCTTGTTATTGATCTGAAAAGCTAGTTTGCATGTGATATTGTTTGTTTGTTTATAAGTCCCCTCCTTTTCCAACAGATCTGTTCTGTGATTTGCTTGATCAGTTTTCTCATGTGGGGTCTTTCTCTAAAAAATGTATTTGTGTTTTGGGAGATTTTAATTGTAATAGGTAAAATATTGGATCAAGTAATGAATGTGACCATCTCTTTGATGTGGTTTCTTCTTCTGGGCTACTTTCTTCAATTTTTTTCCTCCTCGTGTTGACCCTACTAGAAATTCTGCCACTAATAGATAATATTTTTATTTCTCATTCTCCTAATTTGATGTTTACTTCTGGTCTTGTTTTCACTGATCTTTCTGTTTTCACTGAACACTTCAATACTTATGTATCACTTTTTGTACCTCAAGCCGAGATTGCTGTGGATGAGCGGGATGAGTCTTCTTTTAGAACTCCCACAGATAAAGAAATTTCTAATTTAATACATAGTCTTCAGAGTAATGATTGGTCTAGTGTCCTTGAAGCTAAAGATGTTGAATGTGCAACGAATTTATTTTTGTGTCATATGGGAGCTCTGTTGGATAAGCATTTTCCTCTTAGAAAGAGGCCAAGGAATTCCACACCAAATGCCTATGGATGTCTAGAGGTCTGATCAATACTACACATATGAAGGCGTTTCTGTTCAAGGCTGCATGTAAAAGGAAGACACAGGATGATCTTTTGAAGTATAAACTTCATAAAAATTAGTGCTTACTTCTTCAGTACGTGCAGCCAAAAAGCTCTATTTTTGCCGTCGAATTGATGAGTGTAAGGGGAATTTACGAAAGGTTTGGACTGCAGTTAATGAAGCTCTTTCCCGCAAGAAACTCAAACAGCCCCCCTTGTCATTACAGGAAAGCTGATGGATCTTTTGCGGACAAAATTCTTCAGCGAGCGCCTTCAATTCGTATTTCACCACACTTCCTTCAGTTCCTATTCCACCCCATAGCAGAGTAAGTAGTTTTCTCTTAGCAGAAAAGTCATTTTTCCTTTCCCCATGCAGTGATACCGAAATTTCAAACATTATTTCTCAGCTTTCAAGTAGCCGTTCAGTTGATGGTTTTGGTTTGAGCTGTAATATTGTTAAAGAAAAAGGGTCTGTTTGCTTCTAACCCCATCTCACACAAAACTAACCTCTCTTTTTCTCCTGGTGTTTTTCCTCATTTATTTAAAGTTGCTAATGTTGTACCTTTGTATAAATAAGGTGATTCATCGCTAATTTCAAACTATAGGCCTATTTTTCTTCTTCTTGTAATCTCTAAGGTTGTTGAAAAAGTAGTGTATTGTAGATTCTCTTCATTTGTATTTAGTACTAATACGACTGCAGGAAAT
Organism: Artemia sp. Qi Xiang Cuo; assembly: GCF_049724085.1. Taxonomy (NCBI): domain Eukaryota; kingdom Metazoa; phylum Arthropoda; class Branchiopoda; order Anostraca; family Artemiidae; genus Artemia; species Artemia sp. Qi Xiang Cuo. Next base: position 7,325 of record NW_028297533.1, read on the forward strand.
TCTCTCATAACTAACCATCAGTATGGCTTTCATCCCAGTCTTTCTACCTTGCATCCACTTTCAGATGCAACAGAGTTTGTGCGTGTTAATCTTGACAAGGGCTTGTGTGTTTTGGGTCTATTTCTTGACTTTTCGAAGGCATTTGATATGGTCGTTCACTCTGTTCTTTTGTCTAAATTATCTTTATTTGGAGTGCATGGAGTTCCACTTAAATGGTTTAGGTCTTACCTCTCAGGGAGATCTAAGTATGTTTCGGTTAATGGTACTTCTTCCTCTTCTTTGCTTATTCTGAAAGGTGTCCCACTGGGATCTGTGCTTGGACCACTTTTGTTTTTAATTTATATTAATGATGACGATGTCTTCATCGTCATCATTAATATCGTCTGATCTTGTTGATGGTCTTCATCCCTTTGTGCACCCTATTCTTTTTTATGACGACAGTAACTTTTTCATTGCTGCAATGGATCTGCCATCTGCCACCTCCCTAGCTCAAGGTCTTCTTGATAAAGTAAAAGATTGGTGCTGGTCAAATGGTATGACTGTCAGCAGCCAAACAAGTGCCATTGTACACTTCAGGGCCCCTTATTGTATGAGAGACGTAAGGGAGCCAACCATCCTGACTTATGGGAATGATATTATACCGCAAGCTACTATTGTGAAATTTCTTGGTGTGTATCTTGACTGTTTTCTTTCTTTTAAACCATACCCGCTCCCTTTTTCTCCGCCAATCTTCAATGTTACACAGGGTTAACTCATTTCTTCCCCCAGGTGTTATGCTTTCTCTTTATTATGCTTTTATTTTTCCTTACCTTTCTTATTGCTGTTCTGTCTGCGGTAGTACTAATAAATCTCTTCTCTGCTCACTTCAAAGAGCCCAAAATAGGGCAGTGAAGGCTACTTTTCTTCTACCTCGATTTTACCCTTTCTCTGATCTTTATAATGATACTGGAATAGCTCTGCTGGATCGTATTGTCGTTAAAAGTTACCTTTATTTAGCGTATTTTGTTTTTCTAGGCACACTTCCACCGTCTCTGCAGCAGTTTTTCTCACTGTCAGGCTCAGGTAGGTACTCTTCTTTTTTACGTAGCTCTTATCGCAGATTTATTTACCTAAACGATCGTCATTAGCAGGTCAGAGGTCTCCTGTTTATCAACTAATTCTACTATGGAACTCCATCCCTCCTGATGTCCCTCTATCTCTTTCTGCAAAGGCAGTTTATCACTGTGTCTTTCCAGTTTAGTATTTGTTTCCCCTATTTTCGTTTTTTTTTAATTCTATCCTAAATTATATGTCTCTCCTCTCTTCATTTAATAAATTTTTCAGATTTTAAAATATTTTTTGACTCTATCCTAATTTTAATCCCCTTTTCTTCATTAAAATTTTGTTTTCAGTTATATGTTAAGTAACCTTCTAAATCCCCTATATCATAATTGTCCTTGTCTTGTTCAAGTGTTTTTTTTTTTTTTTTTTTTTTTTTTTGTATGTGCTTGTATATGTATATGGTTTTTTTTATGTGCTATATAATAGTTTGTTTTTTTGGCTCTTTACAAGCTTTGCTTCTTGGGCGTGTAAAAAACCCTACGTTTTGTAATGTATTTTTTTAGTATTAATAAATTGATTGATTGATTGATTGATTGCTTTATACTTTTACCCTTAGAGAAATGAGCAGTAACCATACTCTTGTTTGTAGTGAAGACACCATTCAGTAGAAGTACATAACTGTCTAACAACCAATCCTTAATCCAGTTCTCATTTGTGTTTGAATTCTGTGCTCCCAATTATAATAATGAAAAAGGTAAAGTGATTTTGTAGAACTTTGTAGCCACTTAAGTAAGAGAATGATAATTCTAACTAAGAGAATTGGCAATCTAAGTAAGAGAACGATACTTTTACCGTTAGAGAAATGGGCAGTAGCCATATTCTTGTTTGTAGTGAAGACACCATTCATTGGAAGTACATAACCCCTACTCCCTTAAGACAACTGCAGTCTAACAACCCATCCTTAATCCAATTCTCACTTGTCTTTGAATTCCGTCCTACCAATTATTATAATAACAAAAGGCAAACTAATTTTGCAGAACTTTGTAGCCACTTAGAGAATGGGAATTCAAAGTAAGAGAATTGGCTATTAAAGTAAGAGAATGATACTTTTATGGTTTGGGAAATTGGCAGTATCCATACTCTTGTTTGTAGTGAAGACACCGTTCATTGGAAGTACACCCTGATTCTTTCAGAGAGAAGTGGGGAAAATAAAAATTTCGGAAAGTTTGTTTTTTAATTAAATTTTGTTCGTTTTTGATTGCAAAATTTTAAGTTTAAAAAAAACTCCTTATTGGAAAATAAGGTTTTTTTGTTCTTTTTCAACATCAAACTTTCATCAAAACATCAAAACTAGTATCAAAGTAATAATATCAAAGTACCGAAGCATCAACGTGAAGAAACGATCATAGTTAACAAGATATCAAAGTAAACAAAGTATCAAAGTAACAATAAGCAACTTGCACAGCTTACAGCCCTTGCACCGTAAATCGAAGTTACCAGAAAAATCACTAAATCATAGTGTTAAAGCAAACAAAGTATCAAAATAACAACAATTAACTTCTGTAATTCAGAGCCATTTCCCCGGGAAGGGGGGTTTCCACCCCAGAAGCATAGTTATTTGGCTTTTGAACTATTTTGAACAAAATGGCTATCTCCAAATTTTGATTGAATGCATTTGGGGAAAAAGGGTCTTAGGGAGGGGGGACTAGTTGCCCTCCGGTCACTTCTGACTCTTGAGAAGGGCACAAGAAATTCTGATCTACAATCAAATAAGCCCCTCCAAAGTTTAGACGACCATCCCTTCCATAAAATTTTATATACCCCAAGGAAAAATTTTACAACACTTGTCCCCGAATTCTCTAGGGGGAGGGGGTGGCTGTTTTATCCCTGGAATTCCTGCTGTATTTTCTTTGGTATATTTTGAACAAAATGGCTGTATGAAAAATTCGATTGCACTCATTTTGGGAAAAGAAGGTTGGGAGCGAGGGAGGCTGATCACCATTGGATTACTTTTGACTCTTAAAAGGTGAATTAGACATTTCAATTTCTAATCATTTGAGTCCCATCCAAATTTTACACGACCACCTGTTCCATAAAAAGCTTATATACCCCCGAAGCATAAATTACAACCCTTCCCCTGGCTCTGGGGGGGGGTATGTTGACAACGACGTTTTTGTAATCTTATCGTTGAACTATTTCAAACAAACTGACAATTTAAAATGTTCATTTGATAAATTTGGGGAAAAGAGGGCGTTTGTGTCGGAAGGGATAGATGCCCTCCGTTAACTTTTGACTCATAAAAAGGTAACTAGAAATTTCAGTGCCCAATCAAATGAGCCACCTTCGAAGTCTAGACTATCACACCTTAAAAAAAAACTTACAAGCCTCTGGGGAATAACTTAAAATACTTGCCCCCAGTCTCTGGGGGGTTGGGTCGATCCCCGGAGTTTGTTATCTCATGTTTGAACTATTTAAAAAAAAATAGCTCTCTCAAAATTTGTATCGGATGGGTTTGGGCAAAAAGGCCTATCGGGTGGTGCTAGTTGCCCTCGAATCTCTTTCGACTCTTAAGAAGTGAACTAGAACTTTCAATTTCCAATCAAATGAGCCCTCTCTAAAGTTTATACGACCATCCATTCCATAAGAACCATATATGCCCCCAGTGCATAACTTGCAACACTTACTCCCCGGGCCCTGGGGGATTGCGTCGACACCTGAGTTTTTCTTATCTGATCTTAGAACTTTTTTTTAACAAAATTGCTATCTCAAAATTGCTATCGGAGGGGTTTTGAAAAAAAGGTGTGGAGGGGCTAGTTGCCCTCGGATCTCTTTTGACTCTTTAAAAGTGAACTAGAATTTTCAGTTTCCAATCAAATAAGCCTTCTCTGAAGTTTATAAGGGCATACGTTTCATAAAAACCATATATGCCACATGGACATAACTTATAACGCCTACCCCCAGGCCCTTTGGGGTTGTATTGACACCGGAGTTTTTCTTATCTGAAATTAATCAAAACATTTTTGCACAAAATGATTTTTTGAAAAAAAGTAAAGAAATTCCTTAAACCAAAAATGATAAAAAAGAATCAAATAATCTACCAAGGATACAACTACCACAAATCAGTATCAATAAAAATGAAACTCGAAACAAACAGAAATTAGAATAATTCAAACTCAAAACGAGCAGAAATTAATCTGAGTAGGGTTCTAAACCCTATGCTTTCTAAAAGCCAGAATATAATTTGTACTTTACTGAAAAAATTCAAATGAATTTACTGAGAGAAAATGTGCATTGTCAGTTTAATATACATATGCTGATATTTATTCCTTAAAATCTTAATTATTTTTTTATTTCTTAACGCTATAAAAGTGAAGACATTTAAAAGAATTATTTTCAGTAGAGTACAAATTACATTCTGGCTTTTAGAAACCATAGGGCTTACATCCCTATTCAGAATAATTTCTGCTCGTTTTGAGTTTGACTTATTTTAATTTCTGTTTGTTTTGGGTTTCATTTATTTATCGATACTGATTTGTGGTAGTTCTACGCTTGGTAATTTATTTAATTCTACTTTTGTTCATTTTTGGTTTTATGTAGTTCTTTACTTTTTTTTTAAAAACTTATTTTGTGAAAAAAGTTTTTCTGATTAATCTCTGTTCGTTTTATATTGACATAGTCTTTTTCAGGGAGAAAGACTGACCCTCTTTTGAAGTTAAACAACCATCCCTTCCATAAAAACCTTAAATACCCCCTAAGCATAGCTTTGCCCCTAATCTTTGCCCCTTATAACCCTTACCCCTAATCTCTGGGGTATGTTTCAACCCAAAAAGCCTTGTTATATGATACTTGGACTATTTTGAATAGATTGGCGATTTCAAAATTTCTATTAGACGCATTTCGGGACAACACGACGTTTGTGTAGGGTGGAGGGGGTAGCTGCCCTCTGATCACTCTGACTTAAAAAGAGCACTAGATTATCTGATTACCAATCCAATGAGCCCCCTCCGAAGTTTTTATGACCATATATTCTATAAGAACCCCATATGTCCCCAGGGCATAACTTACAACCATTGCCCTTAGGGATGGGGGGGGATTTTTTAACCTCAAAGTCATAATTCCCAGACCTTTCTGAAGGGCTGAACAAAATGGCTGTATAAAAATTTGCCCTCTGATCACTTTCGACTAACACAAAAGGCACTAGTCTCTCAATTTCCAGTCGAATGAGACCTTTTTGTTACAGCCACGACAAAACTTTCTATAAAAAACTTATATGCCCCAAGGGCATAACTTACGACCCTTGTCCTGAGGGCTACGGGGTGAGGGTTGTCATTCTCAAATAGATAATTTTCAGACCTTTCAACTACATTGAACAAAAAGGCCATATAAAAAAATGGTCGGAAATGTTTGGTGAGATGATAGGCGTGGGGGTGAGACAATTTTCCCTCCAATCTCTTTCAACTATTAAAAAGGGCAATAGTCCTCTCAATTTCCAATCGAAAGAGCCGTTTTGAAGTTTTTACGACCACACTTTCTATAGAAAAATTAGTTGCCCCCAGGGCAAATTTACAACCTTAGCTCTGAGGGCTGTGAGGGGGTTGTCATACTCAAAAACATAATTTCTGGACCCTAAAACTACGTTAAACAAAATGGCTATATCATAATGTTGATCGGAAGTGTTTGGGGAAATGATGGGCATGGGGGAGTATTTGCCATCTGATCACTTTTAACTATTAATAGTAGAGGAGGGGGTACCAGCGCGACGCTTCACCCCTGCTGCCACCTATAACTTTTTTTACATAATTCATGGATGATTATGTGTGTCGGTCGATTTATTTGATTTGTTTAATTTTTTTTGTCAATTATAATTTTACAAACTTGTAGTGTATGAAATTTTGTATGTTTTCAGTTCCTTTGTCAGAGAGAATTTGAAAAAAACTATATTTTGGTTGGTTTTGTCAATTAGACTATTAAATAATTTAATTTTTTCATAGGGATTTATTGTTTTATGGTTTTTGTCAGTGATAATTGAAAATACGTAACTTTCTCACTTTCACGGATGTTAACAGCAATTTATTTATGTTTCATGGTTTTTTTCAGTGAGACTGGAAAAACAGTATTTTTCTCACTTTGCTGTCAGTCATTAATCAAATTATTTCCAGGCAAAGTTTAGTAATGTCTGACAGGTACTGCTCCAAGACTAGATCGAAGTCATTAATGTCTTTGCCTCGGGAACAGTTCTACTGGTCGAACTCCAAAGGATATTAATAACCAAAGGCCATGGAAACAATTAGGCAAGAAACATCTTAGCGATGAATTGTTTTAGCGCGCGAGAAGGTTTCCTATTAATTTGAAATGTGTTAGCACAGAGATGCCAATAACAAAGGAACACGCTGAATTTGTGCTTAGGGATTATTTGGGCGAAACTGTTTTAGACATGTTATGGAACTATTTTGGCGAAACAGATAGAGACATTCTGAAAGAAGATTTTTGAAGAGATTTTTGAAGAGAATTTGAGGGTGAAACTCTGTGGTCGTTATAATACACAAGTTCCATTTGAACAGTGTTGTGAGG
>NW_028297534.1:0-13929 GCF_049724085.1 Artemia sp. Qi Xiang Cuo
TACAAGTCCTATTGCATACCCTTGGATTTCATTGAAAAAATCCCAAGTGTTAACAATACTTTAATCATTGTTAATAGCAGTCAATCGACTTTGAAGACCGGTCATTGGCTATCCATCTTTCAAACAGCGAAGAATATTGAATTTTTTGATCCTCTTGGCCTATCGTATAAATTCTACACTCCATACATCAGCAACTATATTAAAAGCAGGGGAGAAACTATTAGTCAAAATCAACGAAGAGTAAAGGATTTAACGACTAAGACATGTGGCTTTCATGCACTACTCTTTTTCATGTTCAGATGTCATGGCTACACCTACAAGCAGTTTATCAACATCTACGTTGACTTACCTCGATTGAACGACTTTCTAGGGGAAAATATACTTACAAGCGTATTTAATATTGATTTTAGTGCTCTACGAATAAAATGTTCTAAAAATGTATGTGAAATTGTTCATTAATAAAAATTTATATACATGATAAAACGACTTTTCTACTCTTTAGATTTCATCTTCTACTAGGTATATGTATTTTTCAACAAGAACTAGTGCAGGTAGATTATCTGAATTCACAGTATACTAATAATGATGTAGTGCAATGTTAGGGTCATATTTTCCAAAACAGATTGTGACTTCACTTTTGTCATATCTCTGTGTATAGTTAACGGTACTATTCTCATTCATCCTATAGAATTCACATATTTCAATTTGCTTACTTGAAGCAATTTCAAAAACAGTGTCCTCAAGTTTCGAATTATATTCCGTCACAGCCAAATAAAAATCAGTGGACTTATAATCATAACTCCCATTGTCTTCACATTGGTGACGTAGAAACCATTTTCTTTTGCTGTTCCAACAGTTGAGTCGATGACCCTGTTCCTCCTCCCAGAACATTCTAAAACTACGACGATACCAATCTCGTAGCAATAAACTAAAATCACGGTTAGGATTCTTTCCAGTCATACCCGGATATGTATTCTCCCACTACTGTATTTGTTCAGAATAATAAGTGGAGCATAGGTGTTCTCTTAGATGATTCGCTCGTCTCTACATGGCATGGATTACCATTATTCATGTTGACAGCATATCCTTCATGCGATCCGCATGGGGGGTATTAACTACGCTTTTAGTCACGCTCCTCGCTCCTTGTGCTATCTGGACAAGGCAGCCGGCTGCCCACATATCACTTGCAGAGGGGGCATATATGTGGAATTTTTTCATGCTTTAATACTCTACCTGCTGCATGGAACTAAGCTAGCAACATTAAAAAATGTCCGAGATAGAGAGGAGTAAATCCTCCTTGAAAGACATGTTCCTTATGAAAAAAAAGTCCTAAATTTCTAAGCTAGGGTTTAAAAGAACTTCCACAGTATCATTTTGCCGTGTCTTGATCAATATATTAGTAAATTGTGTAAATGCATTTGGACCACGATGTAGAAGCTTCATACAATAGTCTAATGATTAAGAATCAGTTTTCAGTTTATCAACAAGCATCCCCCAAGAAAATATCTTCCGTTGAATAGACAGCTCTAGAAAATCGTCATCTAGAATCAAATGTTTTTCCATAAACACTAGATTCACCAAGATTCTCTCTTTCTCAAATCTATCCATTTTTTAGACTCCTAACACTCTCACAACCAACTTCAGACTAACCAGAATTTCTTTTTGTACTCTAGAAAATATAGGCTAATCTACAACAGAAAGAAAAATACCTTTGATTTAGAAACAATTTTATTGAACATAATTACAATAATAATATTCACTGATGCATTTTGTTCTCATCAATAAATTTCGATAGGACATCTAATGCTGACCGAAGTTTATTTATATGGAGAATATTCACTTTTCCAGCAAAACATCGCTGCTCCTCCTGCTTAAACTTGCTTAATGATATCACGTATCTAGCAAACATACTGTCCCATTCAAGGCATAGTCTACAGCCAGCGGTTATTTTCGCAGCCACATTGGGTAGTCGTATATCGTTGCTGCTGCTGCTGTCGGTTCCATCATTAATCGCCAATAATGTAAATGCACCACGTATTTTTTCTCCACTAATATCCTCTCAAATAAACTATTCTCTCTGAATTCAATTCTACTACTAATATGAATTGTAGTGAAAACCATTTCTTTTATTCAAATCCCAACCACAAATCAAGTTATCGTATATTGAACAACCTCTGATTGGCTCATAAAAAATGCCCACGTCAAACAATACATTCATTATGCAATTCTTATCAAAAACAAAAACCTTGCCAACTTTTAGACTATTCACGTGTGAGTTTAATGACACAACCATGGGTTTTTCTTGCGCAATTCAATGTATTTTTTCATTTATTTTTGAAACTGTGCACATACACACTACTCACGCAGTTGAGTTTTTTTTTCTGACACAAAGCAACCAATTTATAATGGATACTGCAAAACAAAGCAAGTTTCACATTAGTTTCCACAATTGCGTCAGGTAAAATGTAAAGGGAGAAAAGCAAGGATGGGATTGAGTCAAAAAATATTCGCTTTCCAAAAACGCACAATAAGTCATTTTTAGGAAAAGAGAAATATTAGATGCATGCTTTGACTTTTGGTACGGGGATATGATAATTGCCTCATTGTGTAGAACAGAGGACACAGAGTTTTTTTCCATCTCCATAACCGTCGAATTCGTAAACTTTTTTTTTTTTTAACTTCTTTACCTCAAACCACATGGTTAATGCTGACTTATTAATTTATATTTGAATAGAAATGTTGTCCATTGTGAAATCAATGGCAAAAGAAGTTTATGTCAATTGTATGAAAGTCTTCTCTAAGATCACCCTCTAAGTCCCTTTTTTACACCCTCCACAAGCGTCCCATTCACCAAGATTTTGGGCCCTGAGCTTATGTATGATCTAATTCGGCAATTTTCAAACGTGACCACAGGATAAATATATTCACAGTAACAAAAAGTCATATACTTTCCATTAATGATTTTTTATAATCATCAATCTAGACCTCTCTTCATGACTCCGCCTTTGCGCACGCGCAATAGAAAATGTTTAGCGCATTACGACGGGCTTATGAGAAACTACTGCTGTGACGCAGACGGGTTTTCCGTTTCCGAGCGCTTAGATCTGTATCAGTTCTGAAGAATCTTTTCGCTACTGTTATATATTTATACTGCAAACGTAACATATAGACCATGAGACGCAGAACTTTTGCATTTGGTAGAGTCATTCTTTTTACCATCTTCATAATACTTCCTCTTATGTGTTTTTGCACATAAACTCGCAAGCATAGTTAAAGATTGGCATGTCCGGAAAAAAGCTTTGACGGTCTTCTTTGAAAACTTGACTTGGACCTTGACTTCTTTGAATATCTTGAACAGCGGTGGTAACATAAACTGCACCTACGCTACTAGCGAATATAATAGCTGAATTTAAATGAGCCTTTTCTCTTCAATTTTCAAGAAATATATTTATAAATACATAAATTTTTAACGGTTCACTGACAGATTCCGGGAGGCCCCCCCCCCATGATTTTTTCTGGCACCGTCATTCCGTGTTTTGCTTTGTTTTTCATTCTTTTTTAAATAAACCTGTCAATTTGATAAATTATTGGTGCCCTTGTCACATTGCCCCCTCCCCCCCCAAAAAAAAAAAGATTGCTCTAGGTCTGCCGTTGTAACAGTTGTCTATTCAAGGCTCTTATTTTTCTAGGATCTTCATGAGATCTTTTCAAGAACTTTTAAGGATCTTCGTCATTTTTTCCCAACGGTCGCGCACCTACGACACTGAGAAACCTTTCAGATCTTTGGACAATATGAATATAAAGGATATTCAGTGTGTGTAAGCCACACAAAGTATAGCAAAGAACAGAGGAGGCTTATACGTTGGAGTTTAGTTAGAAAAAAAAACATACAAATTAATGTTTTCCAGAACTGTCAACTCCAGAATACATAGCCGATTGGTATCCCCGATACCAGCTCTATGGGTTATCTATAAGTCTGAGTGATCTGTACGTTATCTATGGGCAAGGTCGTATCCAAAGGGGAGAAGACGGGTTTGAACCCCCTATCCTGAAGTTTGTACTTTCGTACGACACGTAAAAACGTAACAACAATGCATGCAAACAATTTTTATGCGTTTTAAAAGTTTTTTTTAAACCCCCCCCCGCCACCCCGGAAAAAAATCTGGATGCGCCCTTATCTATGGGTAAGCGTGTCTTTGTCCTATTTCGATTGATTAACAATAAATAGATTTATTATAATTTCATTTTAATTTACATTTGGAAAATAATTATGGAAATGATTCGATATAAACCGTTTGTGTCTAGACACTTCAACAGTATAAAATCTTTCAAGTTTTATAAAACCCAATATCGATTGAAAATAAATGCCCTTGTACAGAGTTGCTGCTCACTTTGCGACTATTGGCAAAAAATACTGTTTTCAGAAATATTTACTGTTCGTACTTTAGAAAGCAAGTACTAAATAAGAACAAATACACTGCCTGTGGCAACCCTGAAGTAGGTTATTGGTAATAACCGCTATTTGATCGACATGTATCACTGTAAATCATTCAAACGAGATATTGATCCAGCATTTAAACGGTTGAGTTAATTTGAAGGCACAAATTGATCTGAAATACTGTTTGCATGTTCGTAAGGGTCTGTAACAATTTAATATATTTAAAGTAGAGAGAATCATGTGCACAATTTTGAAATCATAAAAAAAAAACTATGGCATATCAAAGGATATAAATGTATTATGAATGTTTGTCACTGTGTCTTATTTGTTTGTCTATAGCGGTTATTGCATGCAAACCTTTTTTTTAAATGTCGACTTCAGAAGAATTTGTTTTAGCCATTGTTCAGCTGGAATCGAATAGGAAAAGAAAATATTGAGTGTGAAAAACAGCTTAACAAAATGCTACCAGAACTGTCTCATATGAAGGGTACAGTCAACTTGAGACTTCAGTACAGCTTCATACGTGGGAATTTATTTCGGGATTCACATAGAAAAATCAGGCGAAATATACGAAAAATACGAGACATCATGGACGAAATCACAAAAATCCCATAATTTTCGATAAGTAAGTCTAAAGCCCCCCAGCCACATCACATATCTTGTACAGCAAAATGAATTAAGCTTATCTATTCATAGCATAATCCATGGCGTTAGAAACGAGAATAAAATACCGAAACCCCTGGCAATTATCCTCGGCTTGTACATAAAACGGTTAGGCTTCTCTTAATAGGTTCAAGATACTTTCTTGGAGATATATTTGCTTGGGATTATTTCGCATGCCAAAGTGAGGATCTAATTTTCAAATTCTCCCTTTCCTTCTGTCTCTTGTTTTCTCTCTATTTTTATGAGTAAATGTTTTACATATTATGTGATTAAGTGCCTAATAGTTTAATGTTAAGAGTTTTGTTAATTTCAATCTTGCTACGTAGAACCCCTGTATATTAAGATAATTTTATAATTTGTTTAAATATTTAATTTTTTACCTTTTTTAGTCACTGGCAAATGTTTTAGGACAAAATTTAATCTTTTCACATTTCATTTTAACACAGGTCTAACGATGCAAACTAGCTAACACATCTCGCGTGCAATGCTTCATGCCGAGACCACGCCTATCTCTCCATTAAACGATAAACATCAACAACCACTTTTATATGATAAGCGTCATACCTGTAAACATGTTTTGATTTGGTACTCTAAACTGACCAAGCTAAATAAAAGCGTTTCAAAACAATAACAGACTTACTTATCTTCAAAAAGTAAATTCTTGTTATCAATAAGATCCTTTAAACCTGAAGGGACTAACAAATACGGCGTTGTCACATTCACAAGTCCTGATAAAGGCGCAAACACATCTTCATTCACTTCCTCTAAGGTCTTATTCAAGAGGATTTTCAGCTGATCTTCAGGTTCTGAAATCCAGACCTAAAAAATAAATATGTTGTGGATTCACAGCACAAAATTAGGGTCTCAGTGGCAAAACTCATTTTCTTAAGAATCTTTCATAAGCATATGCTAATTTGAGGCGAGAAAGAGCAAGGTTAAGTACTTAGACGGTGAAGGGCAGAAGGGTGTAGAAGGGCAGAACAATCAGAATAGTAGAATAGTTTAAGTCCGTTCAGAGCAACGTCATATTACGTTTTCGGTTTGTAACAATAATTTATAAAATGATGAGCGACAGAAAAATTAACTTAAAACATAACTGACAATCTTTGCCTGACAAATATTTACATTGTTCATCATACTAAAATGAGTTCAGAGAAAGTAAGTATAAAACCGGGTGAAAAATTAATTCACTCTCTTCACAAGGTTAGATTTTACCTCATATTAAAACAAGATACTATTTATAGCTGAATTAGAAAAAAAACAAAAACAAAAAAGAAATGAACTATGTGGAAAATTATAAGAAAACCCTAGGACAACTGTAAAAACTTTAAGATTTGACCACATTATTCCGTACTCTTATTTTTTAGATCATACACTCGAATATCTGTCATATACATTTATTATACATTTTTTTTTAATTTTACCTTTTCTGAAGAATCCGCTATTAGTAGTACATGCTACATTGAGCGAACAGAGCAAATTCACATTTATTTTGAATTAAAAATAATATACATTAAAAATCTATATCCACGGAAATTGGAGGAAGGATACAAAATCTAGCCTATTCTTCAAAATCTGGGGAAGGGCCTAATTTCGTTATTTTTTCTATGCAAATGACAAAAATGGCGTTTCTTAAAGTCTATGGGGGGGGGGGGGTTGAGTTAAAAAAAATTAAAAAAATAAACATTCAGCCGAACCAAAATAGTCTTAATTTCGTAAATTAAGCAAAAACGGTACTGCGCATCTCAACTCAACATATCGCAACTTAGAATTTTCCAACTTACGACAATCCTCTAGTCTTTTTTAAAATGGAGGAGGGTAGGTTAAACATTCAAAAAGGCTTTTTTATCCAAGACCAGCTCCTCCTCCCCCTCTTCTTAGCAGTGTTGGCTTATAAAATATATATATAGCGGTGCCTTATAAAAATTCTTTAATAACTAAGGCTTAGGACCAGCTAAGAATAAGGCCACCCTATTTTCCGAAAAAAATCCTTTGTTAAACATCCTAAAAGTTTTGACTTTTTCCTGAATTAATTCAAAACAATTTTTCCACAAAATAAGTTTTTCAAAATAAAAGTAAAGAACTCCATTAAACCAAAAATGAACAAAAATAGAATCAAATAAGCTACCAAGCATACAACTACAACAAATCAGTATCAATAAATAAATGAAACCCAAAACAAACAGAAATTAAAATAAATAACAGAATCAAACTCAAAACGAGCAGAAATTAATCTGAGCAGGGTTTTAAGCCACATGATTTTTAAACGCTAAAATACGATTTGTATTCTACTAAAAAAAATTCGAATAAATTTACTGAAAAAAATGTCCATTGTCAGTTTAATATACATACGCTAATTTTTATTCCGTAGAAGCCTAATTAACTTTCCTTTTCTTAATGTTATAAAAGGGAAAACATTTAAAAAGTGCTTTTTTGATTGCAAGTGTTTTGGGAAATGATGGGCATTGGGACATTTGCCCTCTGATCACTTTCGACTAATAAAAAAGCCGCTAGTCCTCTCAGTTTCCAATCAAATGTACCCCTTTTTGAAGCTTCTATAGAAAAAATTTCTGTAAAAACCTTATATGCCCAAAGGGCATAACTCACGACCCTCGTCCCGAGGCCGATGGGGGAGGGTTGCCCTCCTCAAAGACATGATTTCTAGACTTTTCCACTACGTTGAACAAAATGGCCATATCAAAAAGTTGATCGGATATGTTTGGGGAAAAGATGGGCACGGGGCGGGGGTGATTCTCCCCCCGATTACTTTCGACTATTAAAAAGGACAATAGCCCTCTCAATTTCCAATCCAATGACCCCTTTTTGAAGTTTCTACGACACCGCTTTCTATAAAAACATTATATTCCCCCAGGGCATAACTTACAATCTTAGCCCTGAGGGCTGTGGGGGGGGGGAAGGGGTTATCATACTCAAACCCATAATTTCACGACCCTTCAACTAAGTTCAACAAAAGGGCTATTTCAAAATGTTGATCGGAAGTGTTTCGGGAAATGATGGGGATGGGGGGGGGGCATTCGCCCTCCGATCGCTTTTGACGATTAACAAAGGCACTAGCCCTCCATTCCCAATTGAATGAGTCCTTTTTGAAGTTTCAACGACAACACATTCTATTAAAACCTTATACGCCCCCAGGGCATAACTTACAACCTTAGCCCTGAGGGCTGTAGGGGGGGGGGGATTGTCATAGTCAAAAACATAATTTCTGGACCCTTCAACTACGTTAAAAAATGGCTATATAAAAATGTTAATCAAAAGTGTTCGGGGAAATTAAGGGCGTGGGGAGGGGGGGGCATTTGCCCTACAATCGCTTTTGACTATTAATAAGGGCACTAGCCCTCTCAATTTCTACAACAACACTTTCTATTAAAACCGTATATGCGCCCAGGGCATAACTTACAACCTTTGCCCTGGAGGCTGTGGGGGGTTTGTCATCCTCAAAGACATATTTTCTGGACCTTTGAACTACGTTGAACAAAATGGCTATCTCAAAATTTTGATTGGGATACTGCTGATATGCCTTTTTGGTATTTTGCATTATGACTTTGTATTTTTGTTTAATCTTAAGGCAAAATTTTGTTTTTATACGTATTAGGAATATGCATGGGATGGCTTGGTACGGGGACTATTTGCCCTCCATTCGCTGTCAACTATTAAAAAGGGCATTAGCTGTTCCAATTTCCAATCAAATGAGCCCTTATTGAAGTTTCTATGACAATACTTTCTATAAAAAACATTTTGCCCCAGGGCATAAATTACAACCCTTGCCCTGAGGACTGTGGGAGCAGTGTCCTCCTCAAAGACTTAATTTCTAGATCTTTCAACTACGTTGAACAAAATGGCTATCTCAAAATTTTGATTGGATGTGTCTAGTGAAATTGTGGGCATGGAAGGGGTGTTAGTTGCCTTCCAATCACTTTCGACTATTCAAAAATGCACAAACCCTTCCAATTTCCAATCGAATGAGTTTTTTCCAAGTTTCTATGGCAACTCCTTTGATACGAAGTGCCCTGGTCTAAGACCAGCCAAAAAAAAAAAAAAAAATAATAATAAATAATACTTTGTGTCAACATCGTTTTTTTACTTAGGCAGCGATATTGTGCTGCCTAAGATATGCAGGAATTTTGTGAATCTTGACTCTTTCATGAATCTCTTAAAAATTATCTTATGAATCTGCATTACACACACACGAAAAAGAACTTATTTTAATCATTTGGCAATTATCAAATAATACCTTTATGAGGTAATAAATCAAATCCAGCTTTCATTTAAAACAGGTTACTTTCAATTAAATCCCATAAATTATACATTCAGTGTAAAAATACCTGTAAAATCAATTAATCACTCAAGAACTCAATTTGAGAGAATAGATTTTTAAACGAACATCTGTGAACACAGTTTATATAATTATCCAGTATGATCTTTCCCTATCTCACCCATTATAAAAACCCGGACCGAGGTGCGAGTACTCCAGAGAACGTTTTTGCAGATATAAACATAAGCGGCATTAGATCTTTTCACGGGTAGACAAAGAATATTCACCTACGGAACAAGTTGTCACCTACTGACAAAACCACTTGGCCGGCTCAACCAATAAGTGGACAATAAGTGCAGAAATAAGTGTGAGGAGCTTTTTGTTCGCACCAAGAATGAAGAGCCAGAAATCATTTGCGGTAAATTTACTGGATAATTTTATAAACTGTGTCTGTGAATGATAAGCAAGATTCTTAGTCATGCTGTAAGAAAATTTTACATTCTTTTGTTTAATACTTTTGCAAATTATCAAATAGTACTTATAGGTTATATATAGATATATATATATATATATATATATATATATATATATATATATATATATATATATATATATATATATATATATATATATATATATATATATATATATATATATATATATATATATATATATATATATATATATACATATATTATGTGTGTGCACACAGAGCACACAATGCCGAGGGCGCAAAAAAAAACACTGAGCGATTTTTTTCTTAACAAAAACTGAATTGATGTGATTTATCGTCAAAGTGCCAGGTGCACTTTGCTGCTGCGCTGCCTATTCAGGGAAAAGTTATTTTAAAACAACACAGGAATTCCGTTACCACTTATAAACTGTCAGATATCTCCCAAGAATAGCAGCTGAGAGCTCGGTATCACCTCTCTCTTGCATTACTTTTGGCTCATTACTCATCAGTTGCCTTCTGTTCAGGGCTTCCACTATCCCCGGATTTTAGGATATTTCCCTGTAAATCTCTATGTCTTCAAGAAAAAAAAAATACTTGAGCCTAGGGGCACCAAAGATTTGAATTCGGTCCTGCAAGTAACAGTTACAGTTTGAACTTCAAATGTAAGCAATTACTAATTTATTGTAAAATCTAAATAATTTCTTTTTAAATGCAGTAGGTGCCAGTCTTGTGCAATGGGACCAGTATAGGCGCCTCAAGGGCACCTATACTGGTCGGGCCTTTCAGATACAGATTGGATGACTTCCATACTTGTCAATGTCATCCCAAAAGTGGGTTTTAGATATTGGCCCACAAAGACAAATATAGATTAAAACATTGACAATATATGGCTGTAGCCTGTTGCAACGATTAGACACTATAACATTTTACAATAATATTGACAATATTAAAATGTCGCCGAAATTTCTGGGAAGATCAGTTATGTTACTTTGCTTATAATATTGCTAGTTTAGAGGCCAATGGAAAAAAAACAATAGCAAAAAGTTACGCACTAGCCCCCTTCGATTCGCGAAAATGTAGGGGAAGGGAAAAATTTATTTCTAAGAATGTAGTGGGGAAAATGTGTTTTTCGATTCTTCAATAAAAACAAAAGGTAAAGGTCAGGTGTATTTCAATATACAATGGGGGGGGGGGGGTATTTAAATTTTTAAATTGAAATAACCCCGGATATTTTTCAAAAATAAAAGGGGGGTATTTAAAATTTTAAATTGAAATACCCCCTGGATATTTTTCAAAAATCTAAGGGGGGGTCTAGATGGGAAACCCCACCTTCATTGACGACCCTGTGCAATAGTAGACCAAATCTTGGAAATGGTTTAGCTCAACGAATGTTTTTTACAGGAACTGATTTATAGCCAAAATTAGGTCTAACAACACTTAAATTAAAATAAGAAGTGTATTTTTAGATCTAAGCAAGTCCGTATCCAGCAGGGGAGGGAGGAGTCCCGTGTCTCAACCCTCCCCCCCTTCGAAAATTCGTAAAATCTATGCCCTTGGACCGAGTGGCGGATCCGGGGGAGGCGAGGGGGGCGCGCGCCCCTCTAACGTAGTCTAAAGTAGTGTAATTTACTTAATAAACTCAAGTTTTGCGTTAATCAAACTTGCTCCTAACGCAAGTTTATATGGTCAACCTATTTTGCCCCCCCCCCCAAAAAAAAAAAATCCTGAATCCGCCCTTGCTTGGACCCAAGTGTTTGTATCCTCATGCATTTTAGCGTGTTTTAACATGAAATTCCCTGTTTTCCTCCCTCTATGTAGATGACCCAGCAGTTTTCTCTAATCTATTTTCGTAATCCTAAGCACAATTTTTTGGATTCTTTTTTTTGCTGGAGTTCTTGACTACTGTTTTTTTTAGCAACCTTACCTACATTTTGTGCATTCTCGGTTATGTTTATCAAATTTGCCAGGAGACAAATTTGCCAAAAATACGTTATGTTCTCAAATTTGCCAAAAATTGGCCAGGAGACAACTCCTGGCCAATGTTTTTTCGATGTTTTTCAACGAAATATCAAAATAAGGGTTTTCCAATGAAAATACCAAAAACAGGTATTTTCCGAAATATAAGGAGAAGACAAAAACAATTCTAGTGGGGGGAACACCATCCCATCCACCCTATCACACTTGGCAGCATGAATATCAGGTCAAATTTACGCAATTTCAGGTACAAAATTTTCCGGCCTTGGTGACATTTCGGTATGACCCATTTTCTATGAAAACTTTAAAGCTGTCATTCCCGAATTTATATGCCTAAAATTCAAAATCCAAAAAAATATGAGTGATCGCAGAAGGAATCTCGGTAACACTTTATGCAGCCTTGGCTCCCTTTTGTCCAATTTTGACCCAAAAGAAATCCCATAAAGGGAAACTCAATGAGGAAACTTTATCACTGCAACATGAGTTTAATCAAGTATATTGGTTTAATACTCTTTGGTTTAACAGCTTTTCTTTAACATGTTTTTATCAACTAGAAATATATTAACTCATAAAAAAATTTACTTTGAATTTTAAAAGCTTTGTTTCAATTAAAGCGTAAGATTATTTGGATTTAACCCAGAACTTCCTAATTGCACATGTCATATTTTGTTTAATTTATTGACTATAAAATTTGTAGATTTAGGGTACTATGCAAACTGCAGGCTGGTTAAAAAAAAAAATCACCGACATTCTTGTGTGCCCTTTGCCAAAAGTAATCCTTTTATCTTAGTTTAATGTGATTTAAATAAAATTAATATGTTTATTCGGGTTTTGTATTTAGCTATATGATTTTACTGAGTAACGACAGATAGCGTTGTTTTTTTGTTTTGTTTTTACTCTTATCCCCGTTATTTTCTTTATCCGAAGCTTTAAAAAATACTTGCAGTTATTTTAATAATGGCTTCATCTGTGGAGCCGCTGCCAGGCAGTCCGACAACCACCAGCTCAAATTTGCTCCATGGTTGTACTCAGCCACATCAAACCTGCGAGTCAGGAGTAAGCCCTCTGATGTCAAATTAAATGGCGAAGGGACAACAGATCCAGATGAAATTTCAGACCTGTTCATATAACGATCAGAAGAGCGGATGAAAAGACCCCGAAGCTTTTCTTGGGTCTGCGTCGTTTTGCATTAACTCGAAGATAATAATTAGATACAGGCAGCAGAACTTTTCCAGCTTGAGTTTCAGAATTAACAGCTGAAATATAACAAAAATAATATTAAATTACTGGTTATCATACCAAATAAGTAACAAAAAAACTGGTACATAGACATAGATATAGACATATTTTATTAAACTTACTCTTTTTAGCGCTAAAGCACTAATACCGAGGGTTTTACAAATACGACAAAGTTAAATAACAAATAAGACAATGAAAAATGAATAAAACGACATTACTCTTCTTAAGATTTGTTGACCATGTCTGTAAAAAAAGGGGACAAAGGAATGCTGGTAGCGAGTCGTACGGCATGTCACTGGGTTGGGCTTGTATTGTCTCCGGGTACGGGACGTAACGGGGGCCAGTGGGGGCAGGATCGTCCTGTATTTGCTGCTAAAGAAGCAGTAAATGGGCAAACTGGAAAATAAGTCTCTGACGGCGGTTAAAAAGCGACTTGAGGCCAAGAACCTTAAGCGCATTGTCATAATTAGTGAAGGCCTGATCCAGCATAATCTTACAAGCCCGAATTTGGCTGGCTTCGATATCTTGACACATCCCAGCACTCAACTGTGCACTAGGGCCCCACGCAGGGCACACATATTCAATGATGGGTAGGGTATAAGTCTTGAAGGCAAGTTTCATGGAAATCACACTGAACACGAACCACTTCATGGTAATCAGTGACTTGCAGCGCTGCATACCCTTTTCGCACAAGGTCACTTACGTGGTTGTTGAACTTGCAGTCAACGGAGAAAATAAACCCCAGAATTTTCTCACTGCCAACTGTTTTAAACAAGTTAGGGGGCTCCTAAAAGTCCTATTTAACAGGGTTTAGACGCAACACCTTGCACTTCTTTTCATTGAGGGTAAGGCTAGCTCGCTCACATTCATTCTGAAAAACCGTGGGTA